>NC_092242.1:66373519-66391019 GCF_036320965.1 Panulirus ornatus
TAGATAGATAGATGTAGATAAGTGGGCACTCTGCAGCACCATCCCTTGCAAGAGCAACTCTTTACAGCAAAACCGACGAGGAGAAGTTCGTATTTCACTACAAGAAAAAGCAAAATGACTACCCAAGATTTCACCCGAACCACCATCCTCTTCGTATCACAACCATCACAACCAAAATCCTTAATAACCAATTCTCTCTTCCAGTACTCTACCCTCAAGGGAACCAGGCTTCTTAAGTAGCCACTTGTTCTTATGTCAAGGACATATCGAATCACGAAACACGGTCAAACATTTCAGCAAAACAATGTAACCTGACCACACAACCGGTCGATCACTCGAGCAGTGCTATAGGGCCGTGAGAGCCAGTCGAATTACCCGACGTCAATTAAGGCTCAGGAGAAACATTATAGAAGAAACATCCTGACGTTCTGGTCTTTTAGAACTGCCATGCATCAACAGGCATATAATTCACAGATTCAGAAACCAGGTTATTTCATCGACACATCTTCAAAACAAAAAAAAAAACAAGTGATTTAAAGCACTTTAGATCCCTAAAGGAAGTTAACTCATCATCATCAGGATTTTTTTCTATCATTATTGTATAACACTGTTTTGTATACACGTTGGCCAATTACAGTTATCTTTCAGGTTTCCGAAGAAAGCAGAGTCGAATCCGACTTCAGCGGAAGAAGATTCAGATACTCCATCGTAAACCTGTAATGATGATTGACTTCGATATTCCCAGCTTCTCTTTTTTTTTAATCGTCGTTTTCTTCGTAATCTATAATTCATATTGACGATGCATTTTCTTTCTCATTTTCGCTTCAAGATAAGAAGAATTAATTTTCTGATTCTTTTTTCCCCCCCAGCCACTCGCTCAAACAGTCAGAGACATTCTGCCGGTAGGAAGCTAATGTTTATTTTGCATATTCAAAGTTTTTTTTATTCTTTTTTCGTCATTGTTATACCCTACCTCAGTGTTCTGTCTTGCTGGGTTTTTTTTTTGTGTGTGTGTGTGTCATAGAAAATGCCATATCATCTTCATTTTGATATTGTGTTATATCACTAGGCCAATCATGGTTGAGTTTACTATTCTAAATGACAATTATTTTCAACATTTTCATTTTACGTTTGATATAAATCCAGTAATGAGTGTGTCCCCTTTTCATTCCTGATCTTTATCACAACTTTAAAAGTTTTTAATATATTTTTTTCCTTGATTTCAACATAGCTTTGACCTCGGATGTGTGCCGCCCATGATCTGCTGCATATCCTTATGTGTAATGTCACTACCATTCCTAAATATATTTCACTGAATGTGTTAAAGCAACACGACGTTTTCTGTTCAAATACATGTCCTATATAAAGTGAACTGATTGTATACATCTCAACCTTCCATCTTTCTTATAGATTCTGCGCTGGTGCATTGGTTATTCTATCTAGCTTTAGAAATTCACTATTAATATTATAACTTCACCATGTATTTTACCCATGTATTTGCCTATTTGTGATTATCTATATGTACAGTAAGGGGAAAGCGTTCTTCTACGTGTGTGTGTGTGTGTGTGTGTGTGTGTGTGTGTGTGTGTGTGTGGCTACTATCTGGTGAATTAGGGGGACACAGCTGGCCTGTCTCTTATCCTTCATTGAATATATCATGTCCTTACTCCCATGTATGTACAGCACACACACACACACACACACACACACACACACACACACACACACACACACGCACACACGAGTCATGATCGCTATGGTGATACTAATTTCAACCTTTTCTCTTTTTTTTCAATTTCAGCAACACGAAGCAACAGTCAGAGGCACTCAGCCGGTCGTAAGCAGATCTCTGTCTTTTGTGTTCTTAATGTTGCAGAGGACTATCATGTCATTATCAGTGTCCTTTTTTTTTGTGTTTCGTGAGAATACCACGTCAGACTCTGTGTTTCTTTAACTATTGTGCCAAATTACTGAGCCAATCTAGATGTTGTTGTGTTGTCAGAGACACTCTTTTAATGTATGTCTTTTTTCCACTTCTATTTTAAAGCAAAAAAAAAAAAAAAAAAAAAAAAAAAAGGTTAACCTGTTAAATTCTTTTTTTTTTCTTTCATTTTCTATGATTGATATTTGACATGTTAATACTTTTTCACATCTTCCGAGGCTTTCTGCGTTAATTTCGGTGTCGCTGTTATCCGTGATCACATCACGTAAGTCCCTTATTAACATGTAATGTTAAATGGTTAAGTTTCAGTGTCCCTTGCCTTGTCTGGATAGAAGTTAATGCAATACTGTAAATGGAATCTGATACCTTATAGTAAACCGTCTGTTTTATAATATATCTGAGCTTAGTATGTTTTACCCATCGTCCACTTCATATATATATATAATTTTTTCTCTAATATCTCTTTTCCTTTAATGTGCTCGCTGCTTACAAAGTAATGTTGTTATATTTTTCTATTAGAATTTATAAGTAGACGTTATTTCCCCTATTTACACTTTTTTTTTTTTTTACTTAAGGTTTAAGTGTATTTTTGTCTGTGTGTTGTTGACCTGTCGCCGAATCATATATATATATATATATATATATATATATATATATATATATATATATATATATATATATATATATATATATAACATATATATATATATATATATATATATATATATATATATATATATATATATATATATATATATATATATAATCATATTGGTGTTGCATTAATGTTACATGCGATTTCTATGTGTACATATGTGTTACTATGATGCATTTTACATTCTATAGACTGATTGTCATGATATGGCCTTGTCGGAGTCATCAAAGACTTTTTGCTGTAGTGTTTTCCCATGTTTTCAATTTGGATGCTACCGAATGAATATCTATACCAACTAATACAAATTATTTATACAGGGTGTCCCCCTAAAAATTACTCATATAGGTACTAGTATATGTATTCATATATATATATATATATATATATATATATATATATATATATATATATACATATGAGTACATATGCAAGTACATTTTATGGGACACCCTGTAATATGTATATATATGATAATGTTTAAGTATTTCTGGTAAAGTGTTTGAAAGAACTATCGTGAAAACTGATAGTTAATATCCCCCTGTGCCTTAGTTACTTACAAAATAAGTTGTTGAATACATCAGATTTCTTACGACTGAAAGACAGAACACTTACAACAAGACTTTACTGAGCACTCCACTGGCTGTTTTAACTGTCTTTACAACAGAAAGTTGTATTATGCTAAAGGCAAGCTGTATTCTCACAACGGGGGCAATGTTATAGCAGACCATATTCACGGTATATATTCATATCTATGTCATTTCGTCTCCAAGGTTTTGTGGGCTATGCCTAACTGCTTCTCTGTAAGGAAACGTCTTTACCAGGGTGTTAATGTTAAAGATACTTTAGAGGTGCGGGAGCGTTCGCTTGTGAAATCAATGAGGTATCTTATTGATAGGATAACAACAACTGGATATGGAATATAGATGTAAATATATATGTGTGTGTGTGTGTGTGTGTGTGTGTGTGTGTGTGTGTGTGTGTGTGTGTGTGTGTGTGTGTGTGTGTGTGCAAAGTCCCCTATTCACATATCTGTAATTATCTTTTCAATCTATCGGGCAACTCATGGTTGTCTTATCTCTTTCATTTCTATCCTACTGAAACCTTTATATTTCTGAACCCACATACCATACATTCAAACAGTACTTAGCATGATCCTCGTGTTGTTCATCTTGTACTTTTCAATGTACATTCTCATTTAACATCTTATCTAAATCTAATGTTCTGTTTATATTGTACTTCTCAATGCATATTCTTATATAATATTTAAATTTAATATTCTATTCAAATTGTACTTTTCAATGCATATAGTTATTCAATATCTTATTCAAATTAAATATTCTATTTAAATTGTACTTTTCAATGCACATTCTTATTTCATATCTTATCTAAATTTGATATTCTATAAAAATTATACTTTTCAATGCACCTTATTCAATATCTTATTTGATTTTATTTTCTATTAAAATTATACTTTTCAATACACGCTTTTATTCAATGTCTTATCTGAATTTAATATTCTATTTCAATTGTCTTTTTCAATGCACATTCTTATTTGATATCTTATTCAACTTTAATATTCTACATAAAGTGTACTTTTCAATACACATTCTTATTTAACATCTTTTCTATATTTGATGTTTTATCTAAATTGTACTTTTCATGCACATTCTTATCTAATATCTTATTTAAATTTAATACTATATCTAAACTGTACTTTTCAGTACACATTCTTATTTGATATCTTTTTTTAAATTCAATATTCTATTTACATTATACTTTATAATGCACATTCTTATTCAATATCTTATTCAAATTTCATATTCTATTCAAATTGTATTTTTCAATGCACATTCTTATTTAATATCTTATCTAAATTTAATATTGTATTTAAATTGTACTTTTCCATGCACATTCTTATTTAAAATCTTATCTAGACTGAATATGCTATTTAAATTGTACTTTTCAATGCACATTCTTATTCAATGTCTTACTTAAATTTAATACTGTATTTAAACTTCTTATTTGACACATCTCTTCTGTGTCCTTTTTCTTCCCTCAAATTTTTTTTTCTTCGTATATACCACTTCCTCGTTGCAAAGAGCTGTCCTCTGTTGCTGTCATGGGAGCAATCTCTAAATGTGAATTATTTCCATCCCTAATTCTTCTTTCACAACGCGTAGGTGCAACTAATGCCTTCACTCTGCCTTCATACATTATTCCTGGCAGTTCCATGTACGATCGGTGAAGCGTTTCGCTCGGCCTGTTTGAAAGAGCGGTATCTCTTTTCCTGAACGATTCTATATACATATATATATATATATATATATTTTCTTTTCATACATATTTGCCATTTCCCGCGTTAGCGAGGTTGTGTGTGTGTGTGTGTGTGTGTTCTAGGTCCGTTGTTAGAAGTTCAGACACCGAAATGGATTACAAAAACAATTTGTAATTGCTGTCACTCGTTCTTTCTTTTGTTTTTGCGAGGAAATTTGAAAAAAAAAAATATAAAAACAGGACTAAGAACTTATTAGTTTGATTTACAAATATACTTGAAAAAGAAAACTGAGATCTAATCTTACTGCGATCTCGTTAGTAATTTTTTTTTTTGGGTCATTAGAATACATTCCAACGATGCTAATAAATCAGCTTCTTTTCGCTTAACTTCGATTGGGATTGGATAGTTTGCAGGCAAATGCAACAAACAGATCATCATACATTGCATCTCAGTGATAAGGAGGCAAATTGCGAATGCATATAAATTTTTTTTTTTTATCATGTTAATCGATGTTTTACAAAATTAATCACTCGTTGCTACGACACTTGTAGGAAAGACGTATTGGTTATAAAAACTGATTAAAAGACCAGGTTCTTTTTTTTTGTGTTTTTAATCCAAACAGAAGCCTATCACGTCAGATAATAATTTCAGGTTTTTCAACATTTAAACAACCGGGTATCAGGTTTTTCAACATTTAAACAACCGGTTACATATGTTAGGGAGCCGGCAACCGGTCGCCTCACGGGGTTAGTTTACTGTACCGGCAATAATTTGAGTTTAATAAGAGTTCCAACACTCCGTCCATAACCTAGCCTATGCATGGTTAGGCCATGACCCTTATTTAGGTTAGGTTATGATAGACGATTAGTTAGAAAGTCGCTGTTATATTACTAGATGGATTTATAGTTACAACACTTGCTTATACACCTGAAGAACACCTCACCAATATCACCTGGTCTTCTACCCCGAAAAGTTCAGTTGGGGATCAAACTATAGTGTGTGTTTTTTCCCCCTCTGCTCCATCAGGCTGTTGGAGGCCTCGGCCCGTATAGGTCTACATGACCACCACATCATGGTTAATTTGGTGAACTTTACAGGAATTTGTATAGGTCTTTTTTTAGAAAAAAATGTTCATCAGCATCCATGCTTGTTCCCTCATATGTTCTCAGTGAGTTAGGGGTTCTTGTGTTCAATGATCTACATTTACCATAAGCTAAAAAACATTCTGGTTCTCTATCTCTCTCATAGTTTTCTTCTTTTCTTCCTCCTCCTCCTCCTCTTCTTCTTCTTCTTCTTCTTTTTCTTCTTGAGTCTTACGATATTTTGATTTTATGCTCCAAGTCTTTCATATTTCTTTTTCTTTTTCATTTTGAGAGGTCAGCTCTTCCTTTGTTGAGAGACAGTCTGGTTTTATCAGGGAGTCTCCAGCTCACATCTCCTCCTCACAGAAGACTCAACTCCTTCGTCACAGTCGGGGCGTTTCGCACATCCTCTTCAACAGTGCGAGTCTGGTATCAGCTTGGGGAGGGAGAAGCTCCTGTACGCGTGTGTTTCACATACTCTTATGTTGTTACGCTAATCGGCATTGACCTCCCATGGCAACGTGCGCAAGTGTTGAATTTCTTTCCCACTTCCATAAGCTTAATGTTAAGTCTCGGTCGGTCACCTCCACGGTGGGGCAACTTTTAAACCGTGGTGGTTGGGTTTAGCGTCCATAACTGTCAGTCCTTTTATCAGTCTGTGAGTTGAGTACCAAATATCCGCGAGAGGGTGGTGTCAAAAGCCAAGACCACATTCCATCTGAAACGTTCATGCAGTGAATGATTTTCTTCTCTTGTCCTGGATAAAACATAAACATTCGAAAGCATAAGCGAATTAATGGAACTGTAAGAGTTCCAGTAGACGATATGAGAATAAGTGAGGATCGGTTGAATCCTTAGGCGAAGGTGGAGAACCAATCGAGGATCTCACTTAGATGAATCGAATCCCCTGGTGTGTTTTAGATCATTTATGTCGACTAGCTGAATCCCCTGATGTGTTTTGGATCACTTATATGTCGAGTTCATCTATGATTTTTGAGAACAGTGTTTGCTACAAGCTCCCAGTCTTTTACTTTAAGAAAAGGAAATAAAAGTAACAATTGATTAAGCCTAAAATTCATACCAGAAATGTAGCTTGATAATAATATCTTCCTGTTTTCTCGTACCATTAGGAAAACGACTAGCCTGGAAGATTACCTTTTTTTTTCTTCCCCTTACTACAAAATTACCTTCCAGGTTTTCGGGAATTGCAGAGCTGGAGCAAATTCTGCTCAGAAAATTGAAAGAGATTAGCCTTTTCATTTAATGTCGAGAACCATTTTTGTTCCTCTCCCCTCTTATTACACTCATTCATCATTATCTCTGAATAATCTCATGATTCACTGGTTCTGCCACAGTCGTATTAATTTTGTACATTTCTTGGTTTTCAGCTTCTCGGGCCAACAGTCAGAGAGAGTCTGCTGGTCGTAAGCAAAATTTTTGTTTTTTCTTGTGTACTTGATTAATGTCGCTGATGATTAACTCTCTCTCTCTCTCTCTCTCTCTCTCTCTCTCTCTCTCTCTCTCTCTTCCGGCAAGCGCTTCCCGCACGCTGTGCCTTTTAAGCAAAATCTCATCGTAAATCTCTCTCTCTCTCTCTCTCTCTCTCTGAAATCATTGAGTTAATTCTGACGTCCTTTTTAATTAAGGAAGACCTGAATGGTAAATATCATCTCTTCTATTCTTTCTCTGCAATACATGAACATGTTAGAATATTCCTTTTCTTTTTATAAATCTTCTCTGGCTCAAAGTCGATGTCATTTCTATTCTTAAGCAAATGATACTACGAGTGAGACATACGGTTATGACTGATAATGAAGGAACGGTTCAGCTACATGTGACGGCATTGTAAGCCATTTCAAAGTTTGTGTTATATGAATATCACTTCTCTCATGAATAGACTCATCTTCATATACTCCTGTTTCTTCTGTAGCGTGTGTGTGTGCGTGTGTGTGTGTGTGTGTGTGTGTGTGTGTGTGTGTCTTTGCCATTTGCCGTGTTTAAGAAAATGTCTAAATTTTGCTTTGCATCAGAATTTTGAAGAGAAAACATTTTTTGTATAATGGCTCTCTGCACACACAAAATATTTGTATTCATGTCTTTGTTACTTTAACTTTCGTGAATTTCATCCATGAATAAAAATCTTATTACTTTTCACCGCTTGTTAGGTTTTTCCATAACTGTACATGTGTTATGGTCTAGATTCCCTAGAACAGCACGAATTTCTTTTTTTTCTCTATCTTCATCTTTGTTTTGCCTTGTTAGAGAAATGATTTCTCAGTGGGTAAAAACATCGTCGCTCCTCAACGGTTAATCAACAAGTACATGACAATGTGCTTCTGGGGAACACAAATGGTGGGTTATGATCCACGTCATAACCCATCACGCCTGCAACCAACTGGAGACTTAATCCAGAGGAGACAGATGTGTACAAAATGAAACACTTTGAGGTCTGGGCACTTAACTTCAGCGACAGATGGGCGCTTTCCTTCGCTAGCCTGCCTAACGGGCGTCCCAATAGACCACCAACCACCTAATGACTCCTTGTTACATATCTAAGTAGCTTGGGCTACGCATCGTAAGTTCCGCTATAGTACGTATTGGGATTCATATTTACTCTCAACGACACACGGTCTCCGTGTTTCCCACGGTAGCATAAGAACATAGGTTTGTTACGCGACGGCAGGGGTTGCTGAGGTATTGGGAAAAGACACATCCTTCCTCTGGTCCGTATATATATATATATATATATATATATATATATATATATATATATATATATATATATATATATATATATATATATATACATATATATATATATATATATATATATATATATGTATATATATATATATATATATATATATATATATATATATATATATATATATATATATATATATATATATATATATACTGGTTCCTTATTTGCTTGTGCACAAACAGGAAGTATCTTCATTTCCGCTGTCGCAGCTTTTGAAACCAAACCCTAATTTGTCCTTTATCTTAATCTAAAATCCGCCATAGAGAAATTTGATTTAGAATCCTACAGGATATCAAAATAAGAGAAATCTGCTTTAAAATCCTACACGATATTAAAAAAAAAAAAAAAAATTTTAAAGGAAAAGAAATTTCTTAGTCATAAACGCTTGATGTGTAAATTTCCAAACATGCCAAGTCTTATAGTGCCATCAGACCGCGGGCCAACAGAGAATTGGATCATCCAACTTGCCAGTACTAATACAATCATACCATTCATCCCTTAACTTTCCATGAACAATCAAAGAGTCACGGCGGATCATATTTTCTAATTACATAATCATTCATCCGTTATCGTTGGCTATGAGGCGCACGAAACTCACAAATGTGAATCAGTGAATAAGATTTTTGACTTAACGATCGAGTGGTGGAGCCAAGAGCTGCTGGTTACATGAATAATGGCAGTAATACGTTGTTAAGAGCAATAACCTCTGCTCATGTTCTCCCAGGATACAAAGGGACGCGTGTGTGTGTGTGCGTGTGTGTGTGTGCTTGTGTGTGTGTGTGTGTGTGTGTGTGTGTGTGTGTGTGTGTGTGTTGTGTGTGTGTGTGTGTGTGTGTGTGTGTGTGTGTGTGTGTGTGTGTGTGTGTGCTGCCTGGCCTTTATGCACACTTCACTCATTATCCACTAAGGATTCATAAAGTACCTAATTAATTAATTGACAGTGGGCAACACACAAAACTGTTTTTTTTTGCTTTGCTTCATCTTACTTTTGCTGTTGAGCAAATGCTTAGATAATGGATGATTTCTGTATGGCTTTCCTTCCATTTTCCAGCAAGACACAAAAGAGATAAAAAGCGATTTCACCTTTTTTTTAAGCTCAGCAAATGGCCACGTGTGATGTATTCTCATATTTCATATTATATCAGACTCTGCCATTGTAATTATAATTGTTATATGAGAGTTACATTATCACAAGTGACACATGGGCAGTATTTGGGTCTTGATTCGTAAAGTAATTTGTCGAAATTACCTCAGTTACTTTGCATACGTCTATTCAACGCTGGAGACAAAGTAGAACAGCCCAAGAGATAAATAATTTATTTCAGTAATAAACAGATAAAAAAAGAAAATATATATGATAATAATAGAAGAAATCCCGAGCTTCTAATATTCGGAAAATCCAACGATGACTGATTTTTTTTTGTTCCAACTCCAAATCGAAAGGAGTTTCAACTCCGTGTTACTTCCTCTCTTGGTCTAACCCTAACAACGAATTATGTCAATACTTTATATAGTAATCAACTTCATTCTCATGTTGTCACGCAAACCAGATTCGATAAACAATAAGAAAAACACATGACTTTATCATATCTTTTTCCAAAGAGTTTTGATTGTCAGTTAATTTCCCTCATTTCTGATCCTATATCTTTTGCTATAATTTTCAAGATAACTTTATTCTTAGATGAACATGTTATCAGTTATTGATTCCCACACATTTTTCGTTTCCAGCATCTCGAACGAACAGCCAGAGACAGTCATATGGTAGTAAGCAAAGCAATGAATTTTTTGTGTAGATGTTCTTCTCTGTAGCTGATGTATCTGTGACTGTAGCATATCTGTAATATTTCTGTAGTTAATGTTTCTACAACTGATGTTTTTCTGTCTGATGTTTCTGTAGCTGATGTTTCTGTAGCTAATGTTTCTGTATCTGATGTTTCTGTAGCTGATGTTTCTGTAGCTGATGTTTCTGTAGCTGATGTTTCTGTAACTGAAGTTTCTGTAGCTAATGTTTCTCTATCTGATGTTTCTGTAGCTAATCTTTCTGTAGCCGATGTTTCTACAACTGAAGTTTCAGTGGCTAATGTTTCTGGAGCCGATGTTTCTGTAGATAATACTTCTGTAAGTGATGTTTCTGTAGCTAAAGTTTCTATAACTGAAGTTTCTGTAACTCATGTTTCTGTATCTAATCTTTCTGTAGCTGATGTTTCTGTAGCTGATGTTTCTGTAGCTGATGTTTCTATAGCTGATGTTTCTGTAGTTGATGTTTCTGTAGCTGATGTTTTTGTAGCTGATGTTTCTGTAGTTAATGTTTCTGTAGCTGATGTTTCTGTAGCTGATGTTTCTGTAGCTGATGTTTCTGTAGCTGATGTTTCTATAGCTGATATTTCTGTAGTTGATGTTTCTGTAGCTGATGTTTTTGTAGCTGATGTTTCTGTAGTTAATGTTTCTGTAGCTGATGTTTCTGTAGCTGATGTTTCTATAGCTGATGTTTCTGTAGTTGATGTTTCCCCAGCTGTGTGGTTTCTTTAGCCGACGTTTCCATATTTGATGTTTCTATTGCTCACATTTCTGTAGCTGCTGTGTCTGTAGTTGATGTTTCTGTAGCTTACCTTTCTGTAACCTGAAGTTTCTGTGTCCAAGTCATTCTTATGTGTGTAGCGATCCTTCTATGTCTCCGTAGCAACATGATTAATTATGTATCAATGTTGGTCAATATCATCAAATCAATCTTGGTGTAATTGTAAAAGGAATATGGATATGATGAGGTACATTAAACACTTGCTGTAAAAATAATATAACATGTTAGTTATCTTCATCATCACCACTACAGAAATGTGCAGTGTTGATATCTTTACCATGTTTGTTTAGGTTTTCAGAGTTAGTTTTGATGTTTATTCCTACACGATAGATAACGTTTTAAGTGCTATGTTATAATGTATTGCTACTTTAAAGTGCAGTTCTGGCGACCCTTCTCTTCCAGAAAGTAATCTGTGTATCTGTTTCCACGTATTTCTTGGTAGCAATTACGTTTATCTTTATAAACATTTTCTTCCTTACGTTGATCTCCGAGCGATTGTGTGTGTCTGTTACATAACAATAGTGAACTGTGATGTGTGTCCTTTACTATCATCATTATCCCTCCTCCCCTCCACACACACACACACACACACAAACACACACACACACACACACACACACACACACACACACACACACACACACACTCGAAGTAGGAAAATGGCCTCTGTAATGGGTCTGTAAGTCAGATCCTCTGGTGTCCTTTTGTGTGGATAGATTGATTTCATTGTGTTGACGGTGATAATTGCTTGGTTTGTGGGTCTAGGAGTAAATGTGTGTGTGTGTGTGTGTGTGTGTGTGTGTGTGTGTGTGTGTGTGTGTGTGTGTGTGTGTATGTGTGTGTGTGTGTGTGGGTGTGTGTGTGTGTGTGTGTGGGTGTGTGTGTGTGTGTGTGTGTGTGTGTGTGTGTGTGTGTGTGTGTGTATTTTACGAGGGCCTGCAAGCATGGTGTGTACACAGATCAGTTGGTATATGTCTGAGGCTCTTTGTACCACCCCTTTTTTTTTTACCATACGTCTTTCACAGGAGTTCCTTAAATCATAATATTTAAAAGATAGATCCCATATTTATGCATATTCGGTAAAAACTCTTTTTCTTAATCGGAGACAAAGGAATGGGTGGTGATCGAGCCAATAGTGAGAATGATGAAAAAGAAGACAAGATGTTGCCTAGTGTTCTGAAGGAGGTCGTGTGAGGCGAGGGAGGTCGTGTGATCGGGAGGAAGACGTGTGAGGCGAGGGACTTAGATCATCTAGATATTGTTGGAAGCCGTGACTCTGTGTGGTTTAATGTATGCTAGTGTCGACTGGGTGAGTATGCAGTAAGAGAATAACTAGAGTAGTTGGACACCTCGGAGATGGATTCCTCCAAATCTGGGATAGGAGTTGAAGATGACATAAACGGAGAAACGAAGATTGGTAGACAGAGTCAAAGGAGAGGAAGAAGATTTAGATGTAGCGAGGAAATGCGACAATTCTGAGATGGTTTAGGCATGTAGAAAAGATGAATGTAAGAGGAAGTATTTAGAATGTGTATGAGACAGAAGCGAGGGAAGAAAAATTACTTAAGGAATCCCTTAGAATAAAATGAAGAGAAAAATAGCCTACGATTGTGTGCATGAGAAAGAAGAGTTACTTTATCTCCTTGAGTGAAAGATGTCCAGAGGATGATGAGGTGATAGAAAGAAGAGGAGGAAGAGGAGGAGGAGGAGGAGGAGGGGTTGAGGAGAGGTGGAGGAGGAGGGTTGAGGAGAGGAGGGAAGGACACAGTGAATGAGTAATTGCCTGAGGAGGACGATAGCATGGAAACGCGAACACTTTGAGGCATAAAGGGATTACGAGGCTCGGGCCACGGCACTCTGTCGCAGCCGCCTTTGGCTGGAGGGTGGGAAGACGGAGCACTGGATGAATAAAAGATACAATCTGCTTCCCAGATTTGTCTTAAAATAACAGGGGGTTCCAGTCCGAATTCCTCGAGTAGATATTCTACTTGTGTTGCGTCATTTATTGCTTTGAGTCAACAATGAGGATTTGGGAGGTTTTCTTTTTTTTGCAATGGGAACAGATGCCAAAACTAAGGTATTTTGAACTATCTATCTGTCTGTTGCTAACAAAAATGGAATCTATTCTATGCACAGAAGTTTACAGTGAGCTAAATATATCCATGTATGTATTGTTGTATGTGAGCTATGTACATATATGTATGTATGTGTATGTGAGTACATATATGTCTATACGTGTATGTACGTTTTTAAGTTACTGTTGGATAAGTCAGAGGCATATGTATACCTCTTGTAATTTTGTGTTCACATTCCTAGCCTCATTCCCAAAACTCTTGCAACACGTCCCACTGTCATCCGTTAATACCTTCTGTTGTTCTCTACTGCGATCACCCACTGGTTTCCGTACTCCCATCTTCTTTTTAAAGAAAACCGGAACGGGTATAGAGTATTGTCACGTAAACGAAAAGATTGATGGGAGGTAGTTTTTTTTTTTTGTTTTCTTCTCGTTTTCGTCGGGAGGTTTTGAGTGGGGAAGTAGTCGTGACTTGGGTACCTGGGTTCGTTACCAGAGACCTGGTGGAATACATACAGATAGATAGATAGAGAGATACACAGATAGATAGATAGACACAGACAATGGAATGGTAGATGTAGAGACAAACAGACAGATAATGGAATGATAGATAGATAGATAGATAGATAGATAGATAGATAGATAGATAGATAGAAAGATACATACATACATACATACATACATACATACATACATACATACATACACTGACAGATACTGAGATAATTTCAGTGAACATACATGACGTCGAAAGTTTGTGCAGTATCTACAGATACGTCTCATGTTAAGTGTCTCTACTGATGAATAAGTGATTCAAGAACATAGATAGACACAGGCTGGGGCTGGAGTTTCACTCTGAAACGGTTCGGCGCGCAGCCTTGCTATGTAAAGATAAGAGACGAGGACACTCTAATCAGATTAAATTTCGACCATGGCGAACATGTGTTCGAGGTTTCTCCTGACCGGTTATTCTTCTATGTTGCCTTTCATCTCCTTCGATGAAGGCCTCGCCAGTTTTCCCGCCAATTTGGTCAAGCACGGGAGTCCTTACCGATGATTTGTCACATCCTTTGTCGTTATGTGTGTAGCTTCAATGGCTCTCCTCCCCCATTTGTACAAACCGTTATGCATTATCTTCGCTTCTTGTTTCGGCAAGGGCCAATACTTATCTATACGTAAGACAACAGAGTTAAAGGAACGAGTCTGCCCTCTGGTCACTTAATCTCTTTTCTATCCACGTCCTCATTTACCATACCAAGCAGCATAACAACCATTACACAGGATCTCGTATACTATACCCTTTACATTAATAGTACGGCTGCTCTGTTCCATTTTCATCGACGAAATCAATGATCATCCCTCGGTAGATTTCAACACTCCTGTAATGTATCTAAATCTAAAATCAAACTATTCCTTGCTACATTTTCCGATACCTCTTAAAAAGAATCCGATAACCACACTTGTCTTGGTTCTCGTGTTACGTGCGAGAAGAGGATGGGGTGGAGAGATCATGATAAATGAATTATGTAAATAAACTTATAAACTCAGTAAACGAAACATCGTTGTATGAGAAGTAACCAACATGATGTACGGAATATATGATATGATAAATTCACAACGAATTCACTATATAGGTCAAAAGGAGGAAAAGCTTACCAAGCTAGCTGGAGGAGGCCTCTTCCATTCTCCGCTGGGGAATGAGAAGCCCTCCAAAAATTCACAAGCCTGGCATGCTAATGACGCCCATAATATCTGCAAAATGGGAGGCGCACACACAGGGGCTAGCCAAGATTTTAAGAGCTATCAAAATATGCAGCGAGGAATAGTTTGATGATGAAATTAGATACATCATAAAAGCAGTCAAAAAGTTATGATATCCCAAAGGTATAATCGTAAACTAAAGAAGAATGCAACTAGGACATCAAAGAGATATGGAAATGACGATTAAAACAGTGTAAAGAAGGCTTACAGGAGGGTTCCATATTCAAGAGCAGCCCATGCTGTGGGCATTTTCTTAAAAAAAGTAAAGATACGAAAATAACGAACTCATCAGGAAGATAAATAGGTAATGTGATAAAAGCAAAGTGGACCAAGCATGCTATTACTGAACAGAGTATAGTATACAAGAACCTATGTAGTGGTTGTTCTGACATTTATTGTGGGGAATTTGGACGTAGCTTATAAAAGATATCGTATGAAAATTAAGGAAACGTGCGCTTAAATCGAACCTCCAACCTAATTGTCCTACACATAGATGAGTGTGGAAACTTAGCGAAATGGCAAGAGCCAAGGTAATTCATAATGGTCGAGACAAGAGGGTGAGGAGAGCAGTTGATGCTGCACACATAAACCACAAAGTATGTAATCCATCATCGGGAAGGACTCCTCATCTTGTTTAAGGCGGCGGAAAAACTGGTGGCGGCGCCACCAAAGGAGACTTAAGCCAACAACGGGAACTCACCAGTTGAAGGAAACCTCATGCAGGCGTCCGGTCAAGTAGAAGTTTGACCCGCATTAAGTAACTGTGTCCCTGTCTCTTGTTACTCCGTGCGAGCGAGGCTTCACGCCGAAACCTCTCAGAGAATAAAACCTCAGCACCATCCTCTGTTTGTTCCACTACCATGAACCAAACATCTCAATTAATCTATCCGCAATATGAGGATGAATAGTTTCCTGGAAGATCTTGAACATTCGCTGAGCAATGGAATCAAAAGAGAGATAATTCTTTAACCTGGTTTTAGCCTTATTACTTTCCGTGTTGTTTACTCTGTCACTAAAAGAGTCTCCTGTTGTTCCCAGTTTCCTGACAATAGAAGATATTTCTTCAGCGTCTGAGTGATGAATAGACTTCAGGTTTGCAGTTCAGGGAATAGACTTCATTACTGAATGAAATAATCGTATTATTTACTTCCCTGACAGTAGAGGACATTTCATAAACGGCTGTAAGGCGAATGGACTTTTTCTTCACATTATCGAAATATATTTTCATTACTAAATATAATAACCGTATACCTCACTTCCTTTCTTACTTACTCCTGCCCCAGCAGTGCCTTCCATCTTTAGGTGTCTACTTTATGACCCTCCTGCAGCGTCTACCATCTCGGTTCATCTATTTAAGCATGCAAATGACTTATGATAATCCCAGAGATACAGATATTATTAATACGTCTTTCTTCATTTTCAGCATCTCGTAGTAATAGTCAAAGACAGTTTTACAACAGTAAGCAAATCTTTTTTTTTTTCTCAATCTTGCGTCGTCACAGAATATCATTACAATTCTATGTGTTGTAATCATGTTTTATGAGTCAGTCGTGTGATTCTGTGTGGTGCTAATGCTGTTTTGAAGTGATTATTCCAGTCTCGGTGTTGTTATGTTGTGAAAGAAATGCTCACTGGTAAAAAAAAAAAAAATAGCCTCCCTGCTTCTAAAAAACAGAAAATATCAAGATAAATGATACTAAAATATCGTATAAAGTGATCAGCAAGTAAAATAAATAAATAGTCAAGGTAGCATAAACATCTAAAAATCTATGTCATAACTATTCTTTAAAAATTGCAAAGTTAATGTATTTTCTTCTCTCTCTTTCTCGTAAACATGTCGAAGGGGTGTTGAGTTCCATTCTATATTGATGTACTCTGTGGCTTGACCGTGTTGGTGTTGTGTCCGTTCGCAATGCTCAGGTGTTTGGAGATGTATATGATTATCTGATACCCGTCACGCATCTAAAAGCTTTCTCTCTCTATAAAAGCATTTCGTTGCTTCACGCAATTGATATTGTGATCTTTATAATATATTCTTGCTGGATGTTTATTTTTTTTTTATTTTTGAGGGAATTTACTGGTAAATTTCTGCCTTAATGTTTATGTGGGTGTCTTTCTTGGAATTTTACAACACTCCTTTTGTTTTGTATTTCTCTTTTTTTTCACATAAATGAAATATCTCCGTTATTCTTTCTAATATCTGTGTTTTCATAAATGTCATAATTATTTTCAAGATATCTGTACACTAATATTCACAGTATGTGCATTGAGGATGTGCTAGATGTACGTATCTATCTAGCTATCTTATGTCAGGCATCTTTAGTGTTTGATCGTCACAAAATGATCACGGGAAATGATAGGGAGTGGGT
>NC_092242.1:66393519-66416019 GCF_036320965.1 Panulirus ornatus
ATGAATACAGAGATGTATAATTCTAGTTCTATTTTCATGTTACTCACTGTTTTGTTTTTGTTTTACAAAATGTCTAAATTAGGGAGTTCGTATTTTCATTTTTTTTTACCACAGTTTTAAATCAAGACAGAAACCATTAAAAACTAAGGAAACTTTTTTGCTTAAGGAAGAAATAATTCCTCTCTTTTTTTCCAGTAATTTTTCTTCTTTTTCGATCTAGCTCCACAATATCCGTGGGAAAATCATCACCAGTATTAACAGTAGATTATCTCAGAAATCTTTTCATACATATGTTAGTCAACCAATGTGACTTAATTTCAATGATTCAGTTTGCCTGACAGAAAATCTAATCTTGATAATCATTTCATCTCATTTATCTTGTTTTTTTTTTACAAGAAAATTCTAAGCTTTACCACATAAGTAAACTGAAGGAAGCATTCTTTTTTCAACTAAGCTTGCTTTGTGTTATACAATACTGATCACTTATTTAGTATTCAGTCTAATAAGAAATAAGAAAAAGCCTCGCCAAATTATCAACAGAAACTTCAAAGCCTTCCGACCGTATTTCAAGCCATTTATCGAAAATAATCCTTAATGATATCAAGAATGATTATTGATAACTGAAAAAAAAAAAAATGGAGCTTCTATAAACTTAACGACCCTTGATAAATGCCTTGAAATTCTGGTCTAAAAACTTTGGCGTTCCTGTGTACTGTGTTTCGTTTTATCATCTAGACGTATTTACTCATGATAAGGAATAAGTTAACAAGCCCATTTCACATCCACTATGTCAAACCAGCGACTTGAAAAGAAAACGAGAAAAAAAAATAAGCCACCGGGTGTGTGTGTGAATGTGTGTGTGTCTGTGTGCACCCTCCTAGGCAGGCGGGATGATGTTTACTTCGACGTGGGTTGTACGGCTCTCGGCCAGCCTAGCCATTCTCGGGGGCGCCTTCCTCTTCTCCGGGGTCAGCGTCCTCACCAACAGCTTCGGCCAGTCACACCCCACCGTCGAGGGACCGGATAAGACTTCGGGCATCATCTTCCTAGCGATCGCCTGTGAGTTTGGCCCTTCTTCAGTAAAGCATGGCTTCTGATACCTTCCACGTCTTCATTCATCTCTTAATGGGAGTGCAGTGGCTCTCTCATGGTGGTGCAGTGGCTCTCTCATGGTGGCACAGTGACTCTCTTATGGTGGTGCTGTGGCTCTCTTATAGTGGCACAATGGCTCTCTTATTGTGGTACAGTGGCTCTTTTATGGGAAAACAGTGGCTCTTTTATGGAAGGACAAAGGCTTTTTTTTATAGTAGTACAGTGGTAGGTACAGTAGCTCTTTTATGGCAGTACAGTGGTTCTCCCATGGTAGTATAGTAGTTCTCCTATGGTAGAACAGTGGCTTGATAGACAAACGTACTTGGTACTACAGTTTCCACTGTTGACGTAGAAGCTACATTAGATACAGTGGCCACATGGAGACGGTATTTTCATCAATCTCTTTTAAACCAACTCGTCTTTAATTTGATATACATATGCCATTCAATCTTTTGTAAAAGAATTCGCTAATAGACATTAGGTGTATCACTTGCACTGTTCTTCTATAATCTTAATGTTTTTGTACTGGTTGTTCCAAAGAGGATGAGAGGGTCCAATCACTTAATCCACGACCATTTTTTCAAGAGTGGTACTTCATTTCCAGCCATCTTCTTTTCAGTGGGTCACTGATATATATAAGTGGGGGGAGGGGATTCAACCATCCACGTCCATGCGTCTCAGTTCCGCCCATCACTAACCCCCAGCTTGTTGGCGCAGGTGTGTCGCTCGTGGTGTCTGTGGGCCTCGGGTACTACGGCTGCAGGAAGCGCAAGAAGAAGGACGAAGACGACACGAGCGATAGCGTGCGAGCCCTCAGCTTCGCCCCGGCTCTCTCCACCACAGGAGACATGTTCCCGTGGCCTTCGACTCCCTCCCACAACCAACCTTTCGGCTCGCCCTACAGCACGCCTGCTGCCGGACAGCCCCCGTCCTTCCCTTTCCCTGGCGAGATGTCCCACTGCTCCGCCAACCAGAGCGGAGAGCCGCCCCAAGTCACCCCCCAGCAGCACCAGTCCATCAACGGACTCGGTGGCCAGACTCCACAACAGACCTCTCCTGCCGGAAAGGACTTACCAGAAGCGGTGGAACTGCCTGGGGACGTGTCGCCGGCATTAGTCCTCGACCCTGTTCCACCCAGCAAGTCCTAAAGCTCTCGTTAGTGGGTGGGAAAAGGTGCTATTCCCCTAGCGTCCACAAAGGCCTTTTGGATGGCTCTACCTGTGAATTTTCTTACACAAGTTTTATATTGCAAGAAATATCTCTATTCTTCTATGCTAAACAAGACCTCATTTGTTAGTAATCTTTGTTGAAAGTATTGTTTGCATATTCCTTGATTACGTATGTGTATGTGAATATATCTATCTACATATATATATATATATATATATATATATATATATATATATATATATATATATATATATATATATACAATCTTTCTATCTGCCTAACTATCTACCCACAGCATCTATCATTCTATTTCAATACTTGTATAATAAAAAAAAAATAAAAATATATATATATATATATATATATATATATATATATATATATATATATATATATATATATATATATATATATATATATATTCACATACAAATATACAAATATATATATTTGTATACATATACGGATATGCATATATTTATATAAATGTGTGTATTTATATATCTCGTCCTCGTCATGCAACCCCAGGACCCCTTTGACGGGGCTCCTGGAGCCTCAAGGCTGCACTCCACGCAGGAGCAGGGAAATGATGGACTCCTTTGGAGTGAGAAGGTGCTGAACGAGGCTGCCACTCCTCTCTCTCTCCACTGACAATGTTATAGCTTCGCCAAAGGTGACTTCTCACTCACGGTGTAACCTCCTGCAGGTGGAGTCTGGTAAAATCCGTGAGAATAAATATATATATATATATATATATATATATATATATATATATATATCCCAGTTGCAACTAATTACACATTTGGGTTGTACGTATTTTGATTCGCATACCCAAATGAGCCAGCCACAGGGAGACACTATCGTAATATATATGTATGTATATATATATATATATATATATATATATATATATATATATATATATATATATATATATATATATATATATATATATATTACCCATACAAGAATTATGCAAAAAAATCCAGTTGCACAACAGTTTGGTATATCTAGTTAAAATAGCCTTTTGTAAAGAAATATAAAATGACGCAGTAGCCATTCCGTGTGGGTAGAGATGCCTCCGTAACTTTCATGGCCTAGAGCATATAAACATGTTGTAGAAAACAAGTGATAAACGCTTGGGCGGGGGAGGTGATTGAATACCATATCTGATACATTCTAGTTTGGATGTTAAATAGGTTTAAGTAATCATCCAATTCTTTTTCCCTAGGTGTTATTTTGTAACGGGAATATATTTGCATTCATATTTTCCTTTCTTGTCTACATTGTTTTCATTTTCAGAACTAAACATAACGTATATGATATTGATATGTATTTCGGTGCTGGAAAGACTCAAGTTTCCACCACAGTTGCTAAAGAAAGAGAAAAAAAACTTTTTTGGGGATGAATTTGATTTTTAGGAAAATATCTGATGGTGAGGATTGATTCTGTTATGGTCGCTGGTGGCGAGGTTTAATAAGTGAAGCTTGGAATGTTATATACATTTATATATATGTATATATATATATATATATATATATATATATATATATATATATATATATATATATATATATATATATATATAGCATGCCTTTAATCTTAGCTATGAAAAGCCATCTTGGCATAATGTACTACGGCATAAAATACTGTGATTTTTTGTGAAAGTATATTTCATCATGAGGTGGTGAAGCATATGGCCTGAGGTGAACCATATCATGGACAAAATGTCGGCAGAATAAATCTGATGTTTTGGTCTGAGTGTCACAGAGTTAGGGGTAAACTTTGGGCAATCTCGATAAGTCTGAGGCTTCATTGAGCAACGTAATTGTTTCAATGGCAATCTTCTATTTTTTTCTAAGTCAAAAAAAAAAAAAAAGGCCTGAGAAGAGTCATTCCCTAATGACACTGCTTCATTAAGCATGGTGTTGTTTGTTTTCTTGTATACACATTCTGTACACATGCCACTGTGGTGTTTTAAGACCTATCGACAATATTATGTTATCCCTAACTGACAACTTCATGTATTATTTTCGTACCCGTGTGTTCTTACACATAACTAATTATGTTATTCCCTCACCCATATGTCTCCAGTGACAACTTCTCATATTACTTTCTTACACGTGTGTTTTATTGACAACTCATTATGTTATATCATTTTCTTACACGTGTGTTCTAACTGACAACTTATTATGTTTTTCTCTCACTTATTTTGTTACTTATTTTGTTATTTTTCTCATCCATGTGTCCCTTATCAACAACATGAATTTAAATATGCGTTCCTTAGTGACTAAAATCCCATTCGTCAAATGCATTTGGTGTTAATGAACAATCTCGACCGTAGTCTGTAATTTTATCGTCTTCAAGAAACACGGGGACTTGTCTTTTGTCTGAGAGATCTTAAGTCAATTACCAATGCACTCAGATTCAATCAAAGGCGATATCACTCAGGACCTTTGAGTACGAACTTTTCTTTCAGCCGGAGAATGCCATAAATGACCCTTAATTGTTATCTGCAGGGGGTAAAAAAAAATAAGTTAGGCTTGATACTTTTTTGCTTTCCTGTTTTGCATAGACGATACACGATACCGGGCATTTTTTCCTTTTTCTTTTCTTTTTTTTGCTATTGGGTTGTATCAACATACGTATACACAGACCCGCACCACACCGTCACAATCCATTGCGACCTGGGATCTCGACCTAAGTGTGGCAGGAGCCTCATAAGCATAGGAAGGGACTCCTGGCGCAGGGAGTAAGCCTAAAAGCTGAATCTTTTCCTCAACACGCACACCGAGAGAGAAAGAAGAGAGAGAGAGAGAGAGAGAGAGAGAGAGAGAGAGAGAGAGAGAGAGAGAGAGAGAGAGAGAGAGAGAGAGAGAGAATCACATCAACCCATATAGCGCTGTGAATATTCCCCATCCTACTTCGATTGACTCAAGAGCTTTCTTTCCTCAAGATTATTTTCGACGGGCTAGGATCTTGGTCTGTGGGGAGGGGGGGGGGGGGCACTATCTTCCCAAAGGACGGTATCTTAGACGTGAGACACACACACACACACACACACACACACACACACACACACACACACACACACACACACACACACACAAGTACCTCGCAAGGTACAATTAGGGAATGACGAGGGTATATGACTCTAAGTAAACTCACATCAGAAAAGGGAAAGTTTGTCCAGGTTGCTCAAAGTTTGCCGCTGACCCAACGTGCCATTATAACAAAGGGGGCAATAGAGAACACCCCTTAGTGGTGGGAGTGTAGAGTATCGTGGTAAAAAAAAATAAAAAAGGGGGACCAAGAGGTTAAAAGCATAGAGTGTATTACTCAAGATAAAAAAAAACAAAAACAATGGAATCTGACTGATGAATGTTAATATAATTGCTAATGCAATACGGATTATCAGGAATATTTGGAATATATAATTACATATATGTATATGTTAAATGTGGACTCTGTGTGAATTTCTACATTCAGTTTATAAGTTACGTATGGAAACTGGAACAAATTGAATTTTCTTGGTGGCTGTCTATAATGGAATGCCATAGGGAAATTTTTTGTTTCCCTTGGTGTGTGGTGCTCTCTACATTCAGAAACAGTTTGGAGTGACAGTGACAAGTGAACTTACGACAGTGACCAAGCCTCTGATATTTGTGTGAGAGTGTGTGGGGATCGAAGCTGGCTCAGAAGATTGACTTTGTCTACGATTCTATATGGTGACGTAATACGTGAGGATCAGTCGAGGTAATCAACTGAGGGAAAACCTCTCGACTCATGATTGGAGCCACCCACCCACCCCGCCTCCCTTCCCTCCCATACAAAACTGCCTTCACACGCAGCCATCAACAGACGACAGTTGAAGCACAGCCGGCTGGCGGTTCTGTCTGTGCTCGTGGATAATGATAATGATGATAATAAGACTGTTCGAGTGAGCTATGTATACGAAACCTGATCCACTGTGTAGCCTTAGGAATGTTCAGCTGGGTGGATGATTAGGAATGTGAGGGGAGGAGAGAGAGACAGACATTCATTCATGCTGAATGATGCAAGACAAGATGCAAAAAGCTTGAGAATGCAAATCTTGTTCTTTCATTTTTCTTATTTCTTTTTTCCTTCTGCATTCTACATGTGACCAAAGGAGAGAATGTATGTCATGCAATGCAGGTAGACGTGATGGTTGTAGTGTACATACATATATTTTGTCACTTTTTATCAACGGTTTCTATATATAAGGCGAGCGTGGCACCTATGTCCACGTGGTAGATAAAGGTGGGGAAAACGTGTAGAGAGCAGAGCTAAATGTACGGGGTTGTGGAGGATATAACCCGCACAAGTTTAGGTTGTGAGTTACAGTGTCATCCCCCGAGTGAGGATAGGCGAGGAATTTCAAAAGGCTTATTTGCTGCCCACCACACACCACATCCCGCCTCCCTCCCCCCTTTTTTGTTTTGCCCCCCTTCTGTCCAGATTCTATAACTAATTCGTTTTCCATCGAACCTTATGTGATCGGTATGTCCAAGATGATGACGATGAGTTAGTGAGCGGCGTGGTGTTATTTTTCTATCAATTCCGTTACCATAGGGATGAAAAGAAGGTGAAGAAAACGGAGGTCACTTCTACAGTTACCTATGAGGAAGAGCATGGATTGTTTCCTCGGTACGGACGCGTTCGAATACTTTGATACTGTTTTGTACTTATACATATATACATATATATATATATACATATACATATACATACATGTAAATGTGATGGAATGTTATTATTATTATTATTATTATGTGGTTAATCTCAAGATAATAATGTTTGTTATTCTGGACATATTATCATTATCTCCCCCCCCCCCTCCCCACAACTGGTGTCAACACTTTGAAGAAGAGGTCGTCACCCCCTCCCCCCCTCACCCCCACCTCCCGGTGCATAATTAATGCCTTGAGGGCCACAATGCTCCAGCATTTGACTGTTATACATGATATGATTCTGTGAATTGTATATAATCTTTCAAGACGGGTTTATATGCAGTGACGGTAAACGTACAGAATTGTTATATCCACGATTAAAATCTGTTGTTGATCTGTTCCAGAGAACACAAGGTGTGTGCTATGTATTAAGATATGTTTGTATTACTCAGATCAGCTTCATTTCTTTTTTTGCTAGATGGTTATAGGACTTTTTTTCAGAATTAAGTAAACAGGAAAAAAAAAAAGATAAATGATAACAAAAATTGGACTAATTGCAAGACTTTTTTCTTTTTAATTTGGGTTAAAGATTAATTCTTCGAAAATGACTGAAATCCATAACTTTCAAGGTGTCTCACGGCATATTTCTTTGAAAATCAACTTATTGTCAATCTTATTAATCATCGTATTTAACATTTATCTAGCTTGTAAATTCCTTTGGTGAAATGTGAGAATTACCTTGCATGACAGATCGTATTTATCGTCTTATTTGAGAACCACTTTAACTTGCAAAAATCCCCATTTTGTGACATCTGAGAATACCTTACATGTAAATCACATCTTTGGGTTCCCCTAAACACATCTCATACTAATGAGAAATAGGTTTGTGATATATACATACATAGAGTTACCTTTCAAATTCACTTTTGAAGGAGTAACAAGCATCTCTTGCTAAACAGGTGATAAAGGTAGAATTTTGGAATATTTTTGTAACGTGCTGACCCATATTTTCCTCCCACAATCCAGTTCTTAAGATTTTCTTGTGATTGTAGAATTAACATTTTAAGCACTAAAGTGGTAGGGGTTAAGATTCGTTGTATGCCAAGAGGTTTACAGCCGAAACCTTTTTTTTTTTTTCTCTCATTCATTTTTAAGAGGATTCGAAACCTTCTTTTCGAAGCTTATTCTTATAAGTGTGTGCCAAATTTTACTGGAAGGTATTTTCCGAGCGTTTATGGACGATAAGTTGTACATAGAGTTAGCTGTGTATTAACCCTCAATAACGCAACCCTCATTAAGATTACGATGGTACGGGGCAAGGAAGTATATTAAAACCGGCTCAGCGAGGGGTGATTTGCCCCTTTTGTTTCTTAAATATGACGCGTTTTGTAATATTCCTCAAGAGGTTTATGGGTACGATTTGAGAGACCTTGTCATACCAGTTAGCTGAAGAAAGAAATGAAAAACATAATGGCTGCCAGAAATAACTTATCCTTTGCTTAGATATGGAAATATTTTGAATCAATCCGCATTCAGTTCTTCGTACTGTTTGGTAGATATTATCAAGACTAAAAGATAGTAAAGAAAAAAAAATCATTTATGCCAACCTCACATTACTTAATCCATTAGAAATGATGTGTAGCTTAGATAAATCTAGGCATCTGTGTCTCAATCATTTCACCCAGTTGCTTACGGGAAAGAAAAAGAAAGCAGTGAAACTTCCTTCGACACCGGTTATCTTCCAATGAATATAATCCACATTGTATGTGTTGGTGGGTGCGTTGTTACCATTATAACAGCTGCATGACATATACACGTGTATGGCACTGACGTGATATAGGACGATGTTCACGTAAGAGTTAGAAGAAAAAAAAATATATATATATGTATATGCTTAACCAGAAAAAAATGTTTTACAAAAGGTCTTTCAAAGCCTCAAATGCCTGCTCCCATCCTTACCTTGCCTTGTATATGACTAGGAATTAAAAAAAAATATATAAAAAAAAAAACTGGCGGTAGAAGAATACAGACTGTTGATAAATGGAAAAAAAAAATAATCAGTATTCGACGTTCATTATTTATCATCACCTTTTTATTAATTCTCCGTAATATAAGTTGTGAGATATCACAGACGTAAGGACAATCTTAATGTTATAACCAAGCACTTGTAAGAAGCTGTTGTGAATAATTATATTTAGTACCAATACGAAACCTAAATTTTATATATTTGTTCTCAACATAGGTGTTTTATATGCTAAGCTCAGTTTTTAATATATATATATATATATATATATATATATATATATATATATATATATATATATATATATATATATATACATATACTGATTTATTATGTTTCCCAAAAACCCCTGAAATATCTGGTATACAGTGTCATGTCACAGTACTCCAATCAGCTCCCTACATAGCCTTCGTAATACTACGTGTGTCCATGCCACATACTAGTGTAACAGTTGCTAACTGTTGCCTTAACTGTGAACTGATGTAAACTGGTCAATTAATATGATAATAAATTTTCCAAAAAGAAAAATAAACGTGTATCACTCTGTCCGTGATATATATATTTCTCGTTCTTTTCTGTAAGGTGAGGGGCAGTCTTTTAAAGCCATGACTGACAACTTTAATTATCTCTTAAAGTTATGATTAATAATGGTTTGATTAGTTAGTTAATGTAATCACACTTCAGAGAAGCCTTTAAGAATGGACAGAGAAACATAAGTTTGGCCACAATCCACATAAAGACATTCATACAAAATACACACACACACACACACACACACACACACACACACACACACACACACACACAGCATGTAGAACACCTGCATACCATTTTCTTTCCCTACAAAACTTCAGTACTCATGGTATATCCTCTCCCACAAAACTTGAGACAAAACACCTGACTTTCATTTCCTATGCCTATAAAACTTCAGCACTTAAAGTTATATATGTATATATATATATATATATATATATATATATATATATATATATATATATATATATATATATATATACATATATATATATATATATATATATATATATATATATATATATATATATATATATATATATATATATATATATATATATAAACCGTTTCCCAAACAAAACTTCAGCAAGTAAAACACCAAAAAGCCGTTTTCTCTCCCTACAAAACTTCAGCACTCATGGCTATATGATGTATCCTCTGCCAAAGAAAACTTCAGCAGGTAAAACAACTGAATGCCATTTTCTTTCCCTACAAAACTTTCAGCACTCGTAGCGCTGCTTCCCCAACCCTCCTCATCCCTGAGAGAGAGAGAGAGAGAGAGAGAGAGAGAGAGAGAGAGAGAGAGAGAGAGAGAGAGAGAGAGAGAGAGAGAGAGAGAGAGAGAGAGAGAGCAGGGGGAGAAACTCTGAAAATTACACGTTGCACATTGAGAATCTTAGACCACCCCATTTAACTATGCGCACCGCGGTAACTACGTGACATATAAAAGCAATTCTTTATACCAACTTGGTTTGTGGTGGTGCGGCAAATTATGTGTTTAAGATTTTTTTCCTCTCTCTCTCTCTCTCTCTCTCTCTCTCTCTCTCTCTCTCTCTCTCTCTCTCTCTCTCTCTCTCTCTCTCATTACTGAGTTTCCCCATAATCGTACGGCTTTTCTTTTCTTTTCCTTTCTTTAAAGATGGCTCACGCAGTGCCTCCTCTGTGTGTGTGTGTGTGTGTGTGTGTGTGTGTGTGTGTGTGTGTGTGTGTGTGTGTGTGTGTGTGTAGATCTCAGAATCGTAGGCTTTTATGACGTCATAAAATAGCTCCCTTAAACCGCATTACGTCCTCAACCTAAATCTTTTCTCCTGTGACATGACTACACACACGAGAGCCTCTCTCTCTCTCTCTCTCTCTGCTGTCTCTCCTCGACTCCCACAGCAGCTCTTTCCCCCCCAGGGTGTTGTGTGACTCCAGTCCCATACGAGAAGACTTTATGGGAAAATCTTCGAGAGTGTGAGAGTAACACTTCTTCATCCACTTGGGGAAGACGAGGGTATTCTTAAGGCAAGACAGATGGCGTCGTCTTCTGCCTTACACAGGACAATGACAGGCAAGTTGACGGCATATCATGAAGGTATAGACAGAGGGATGAATACGTCGGTCTTCGGTACTTTCACAGAGCAATGACGGGAAGCGATCTAACGCACAAACATCCTAGCACAGCGCCTGTAGCTAGACCTTCCCTCACTTCACACTACTAACTGGCAATAGTAAAAAAAAAAAAAAAAAAGAAAGAAAATATTGATGACGAGGAAGGATGATATGAGAATACCTGCGTTAGAAGTGGTTTCTCAACACTGCTTCCAGGAAACGTCAACAGAAAATCTTCAGGAGGGATTCATGTTCGAGGCGAGTGTCAAACTATCCATTCTGCTCTCGCTGTACACAATGTCTCATCCTTGTCGGAATTGATTGATTTCACCAGGTGAAATCATTATCATCATCATCATCATCATCACTTGTTGACGAAGCCACCAGAGGAAAGGCTTTTGCGATCGTATTCACTTGTCCACGTCGGGTCTTACAGCCTACCAGACCCCATATACCCGACACTTGTCAAACAAAGGGAAGGGCGTGATGGGATCAAATATCATCTCTCAATGTGACAGAGGGGGGACGACGTATCATACCAAGCTGAAACAAAAGAAAGGAGAACAGAGAGAGAGAGAGAGAGAGAGAGAGAGAGAGAGAGAGAGAGAGAGAGAGAGAGAGAGAGAGAGAGAGAGAGGCTCCCCCCCTTACGGCCTCTGACTCAGATATGTGAAGCTCATATACCAGTCCTCTTGACACCCTTGAACAATACGTTGTTGCATAGGCGGCCGAGTGGAAAGGATTCGCTGGGGAAAGTGAAAGCCTCGTCACCCCAGGGAGATGAAAGAGCAGGAGGGGAGGGGAGGGGAAGAGAGAGAGAGAGAGAGAGAGACCTCTCTCTCTCTCTCTCTCTCTCTCTCTCTCTCTCTCTCTCTCTCTCTCTCAGCAGCAGCAGCATCAAGGAGGAGGATGCAGTCAGCCTGTTGTCATGCGAACCGAAAAGAAAAAAAAAAAAGAGAAAAATTCCACCGTCTGGCAGCGGCGTGACGCTCGTGGGAAGAACTGTCATCAGTTTAGAAACTCTGTGTTGAGGGGGGAGGGAGGAAGAAGGGTGAGGAGAGGGAGGGGTCAGAGAGAGAGAGAGA
Source organism: Panulirus ornatus (assembly GCF_036320965.1). Lineage (NCBI taxonomy): Eukaryota > Metazoa > Arthropoda > Malacostraca > Decapoda > Palinuridae > Panulirus > Panulirus ornatus. The sequence continues at coordinate 66,405,708 of NC_092242.1, forward strand.
GAGAGAGAGAGAGAGAGAGAGAGAGAGAGAGAGAGAGAGAGAGAGAGAGGGAGAGAGAGTCAGAAGGGCCCAGGACTAAAGTGTCAAGCATGGGGACTGCAGACGACTGTGCCACAGAAGGGGCTGAAGGAACGGTTTTTCCCCCACTGTGTCGCAGTGAGAACCTTACACAACCACACTTGCCCAGGAGAACCAGTCAACCAACCAGGAGGAGGAGCTGAGGACCACGAAGACACAGGGGAAAACCCCCTCCTCACCGAAACCCATCAAACTCGGCCTTTGAATTTACGCTATATAGGCCCAACCAGATCACCCATAGCCTCCACAGAGAACCCATAACACCTTGCCTTGCCTCCCCGCCCCACCTATACTACCTCATAACCCCCCCCCCCAAAGGCTATCCCATAATGGTTCTATCACTCATGCATCCTCCACCATAAAAGGCCAGCCATCCCCGCTTCGTGTCTTGTCTTGGCACAAATGTGCCTCTGCCTCGCGGCTGATCGTGTACGACCCATGACAGCGGTCATGATGGTGGAGTAATGGCCTCGAGATGGAAGGGAAAACCCTCGTGTGATGACCAGTTGTGAGGGATTAATGAGTAAATGGGACAGACGAGACGAGAAGCGATAGGAGGAGAGAAAGGTGAAATGAAAATAGCCGGGGTACACCTTAAGGAAAAATGGGTAGATTGTGGAATAACGAGGGATATAATGCGATAAAGATGGTGAAAGCAATGATAAAGAAAAGACTGAAACCACTGATATATGGACATAAAAATAAGCAAGCTACAACGAAGGAGAACTGTGTCATTTTCTAAGAAGAAAAGAGCAATAGGAAAAGGTGAGAAATGACTATTTGAAAATAAAATAGAATGATACATTAAAAACTAGGGAGACGGGAAACCAGGTCTATAAAAGTAATGTACCAAATGGAAGAAGAAAAAGAGGAGAAAACAACATGGAATTCAAAAGTAATACAAATACAAACGAAATCAGACAATAGTAGAACACTGGGTTCCTTTGGGTCCTTTCGACGTTGTTTGTCGTGAGGGATGGGTTCAGGACCACAGAGACCAGTGGGGTGTAGGAGGTGGTCAGTGAGCACATGACTTACGAAGAAATACCCGTAAGCTCTGCTCCTAACTGCTGGGGTGCAGGAAATTCTATGAGTCGTGGAACATGCAGCGAAATATCTATCAAGTCTATCCTTAAACGGATCTTTGGTTTTGTTTGCAGCTTAATCCTAGTGGTAAATCTGTTCTTATCTTAACATTCCTGGTGAAGAGAAGCTACTTCGTCTCATTCCAAGTTATACGTTTGCAAACGAGATTGTTTCTAGCCATTACTGTGGGTGAAATGAGATTGCTATATCGAAAAATAGTTACTTTAGATCGAGAGAGCAGATCCTATAAGTATCTGAGTTACAAGCAATGTAATAATAAATATGTGTGTGTGTGTGTGTGTGTGTGTGTGTGTGTGTGTGTGTGTGTGTGTGTGTGTATACGTATAACGTCGAAGGATAGAGAAATAAGAAGGAACATGAATGGATGGATCCAAGATGGGAAAAAAAGAAGTGGATCGTGACTGCGAATAGAAGTGCCTGAATGAATACAACAACGAAGCTTATACCAGTGGGAATGACTCGAGGCTCGAGAACAGAGAGAAGTGGGTGAACTGAATGAAAGAAAAAATATTAAAGAGAGTTTTGAGAGAGAGAGAGAGAGAGAGAGAGAGAGAGAGAGAGAGAGAGAGAGAGAGAGAGAGAGAGAGAGAGAGAGAATAATCCTTGATAAACAGCGGGTGATGATGGTGAGAAAATGGTGAATAATTCATAGAAAATACGAAAGTTGAATATGATTTTCCCTTTTTTTTTTTTTTTTTCTTCCACTGAACGAAACTTGAGATGGATTTTTGGAATGGTGGTTTCGTGTCAAGGGAGTCGGCCCAATGAAGACAGATGAGCACTCGAGGTAACTGTGAGGTGGTGATGGGGACGACCCAGGGCAAAGGGTAGAGGAATGGGAGGAGAAAGAATGGGAAACACGTCCCTACCCCCAAATGGTATGAGTGGAGGATAGACGACGCTAGAACTGTGGAAGGATAGATGTAAGTGTGTGTGTGTGTGTGTGTGTGTGTGTGTGTGTGTGTGTGTGTGTGTGTGTGTGTGTGTGTGTGTGTGTTGTCTTACGTGAGAGATGGGAATACAGAGATGGGAAAACATAGACTCGGTCAAAGCCAATTGGTGATAGTCGAGAAGACTAACTTTGATACGGTGGCAAACGGGGTGTTCGGGAATGGGAGGGACTTACTGTGACAAGATGTCAACTCTCAGAACGCATTTGGAGACGAGCTGGGACAGATGTGGTCGAACACGTCGCCTGCGACAACTGATGTGGTCGAACACGTCGTCTACGACAACTGATGTGGTAGAACACGTCGTCCACGACAACTGATGTGGTAGAACACGTCGTCTACGACAACTGATGTGGTAGAACACGTCGTCTACGACAACTGATGTGGTAGAACACGTCGTCTACGGCAACTTATGTGGTAGAACACGTCCCCTACGACACCTTATGGTGTTCTACGACACCTTATGTGGTAGAACACGTCGCCTACGACAACTAATGTGGCAGAACACATCCCCTACGACAACTTATGTGGTAGAACACGTCGTCTACGGCAACTTATGTGGTCGAACACGTCGTCTACGACAACTTATGTGGTAGAACACGTCGTCTTACGTCAACTAATGCGACTCTCACGTCTCTTACGACGACCGACGGCGTACGTTAGATCAGTTCCGTGCGTCATCTGACATACGCAAAGCTGCTGTTGCGTCCGGATATGTCGTCCGCAGCAGAGGCCAATATGGCCGGGTTATTACCCATTATGGCAATCGATATATCGCAAGAACTCCCAATATGGACCCCAGGGGGCAATTCCGGCCAAATTTACAAGGAGAACAGAATTACCGATTCTACCACCAACACAGATGAGGTCCGTGTGTTCTGCTGTGTTATTATTTCTTTCTTTTTTCCCAAAATCAACGGCGACAGCCCGTTGGAACCGTTAATAATAACAACGGTAAGTGGTGCCGTTATTTTATGAATTAGGGAAATGCCATGGGGGTAAACTGGCCACACATGATCATAATGAAATTTTAAGAACTATTTTTTTCTTTTACACTTACCTCTTGGTGTTCATCTCTGAATTAGCAAAGGACGAGTGGGGGATTACCACATACAACATCAGTATATCGTAAGTAATTCGATTCCATTTATCATATGTAATTTCCGTATGTCATAAATGACTCGCTTATAAATCCCTTCCAGCTATCATAAGTGACTTCTAGGAATTCTAAGTAGCTTCCATCGGTCATAAGTAATCTTCACGTAACATTAGTATGTACATTCTAGGCTTCTTACGTATCTTCCAAGTATCATAAGTAACTCCCACAGATCATAAGTAACTTTTACTTATCATAAATAGCTTTCTAGTATCATAAGTAGCTTTCAGGTACCAAATGCAAGCTACAGGTGTCATAAGTAACTTCCAGGTATCATGACTATCTTCCAGGTATCATAAGTAACTTCCAGGTATCATGAATATCTTTCAGGTATCATAAGTAACTTCCAGGTATCATAAGTAACTTCCAGGTATCATGACTATCTTCCAGGTATCATAAGTAACTTCCAGGTATCATGACTATCTTTCAGGTATCATAAGTAACTTCCAGGTATCATAAGTAACTTCCAAGTATCATGACTATCTTCCAGGTATCATAAGTAACTTCCAGGTATCATGACTATCTTCCAGGTATCATAAGTAACTTCCAAGTATCATGACTATCTTCCAGGTATCATAAGTAACTTCCAGGTATCATGACTATCTTCCAGGTATCATAAGTAACTTCCAAGTATCATGACTATCTTCCAGGTATCATAAGTAACTTCCAAGTATCATGACTATCTTCCGGGTATCATAAGTAACTTCCAGGTATCATGAATAACTTCCAGGTATCATAAGTAACTTCCAGGTATCATAAGTAACTTCCAGGTATCATGAATATCTTCCAGGTATCATAAGGAAATTCCATGTTTCATGAATACCTTCCGGGCTTCATGAGTGAATTCCAGGCGCCCTAAAGAGCTTCCAGGAATCATTAACAACTGCCATAAACAACACACAGCTTCCAGTAATCATAAGGAGCTTCCAGGTACAACCAGCTTTATAAAGGACCTTCAGTGTTTTGCTCGCGTCATCCAGATCTATCAGAAAAACTTGATTCTAAACGTTTCAATCGTTTCCAGTTCGTTATTTCTTTTTTTCCTAATTTTCCTTTTTTTGTTAACTATATTCTTGTGTGTGTGTGTGTGTGTGTGTGTGTGTGTGTGTGTGTGTGTGTGTGGGATGGAGAGGTGGGGGGTAAGGGGTCATTTTCGTTTGTACGCAATTCATTTGACGTACCCGTATGAAAATAAGTAGTAAATGAATAGATAGATTGAAAACAGTGTATTCAACTTAGGTAACCATCAGGTTGAAAATATACACATGAGATATCACATGCATTTGTGAGTGCATTTTTTCTTATGTATATCTATGCATTGCATTCTTGAGAACACTACAACATACACATACCTTTCATGAGATATCACTTCTGATACACTTAAGAAAAAAGAGAAAATGCGATTTAGGTTAAAGATAAATAAAAAATAAGGAGCGACCTTATCCTCTTTCTTCGTCCCTCACAATAAAGATAAAAATCCATAGAAAGATTAACTCACTGGTCAGGCAACAAAGGCTGACTTCAAAGTCTCTCTAAAAGAAAAGAAAGAATGTGAACAATCGAGTCTTTAAGAAGCCAAGAACCTCTCCTCCTCAGAGTAGCTGAGTTCGGACCCATCTGAAGACTTTCCCCACCCCAGCACTTGGCCGGGGAAATGGCAAGGGCTAATTTCCCTCATGGACTATTTTGCCTCTGACCTTATCATTCTTTGGCGCCCCACGAGCTGAAGAGAAAATTGAGAGGGGTGGGGAGGGGGAGAATTATACAGGAAGGAGAGAGAGAGAGAGAGAGAGAGAGAGAGAGAGAGAGAGAGAGAGAGAGAGAGAGAGAGAGAGAGAGAGAGAGAGAGAGAGAGAGAGAGAGGACCGGATGGACACAACTGCTGGAATGGGCTGGAAGAGCAATCATAACGGAAGAATTTTTTTGTAGAATCTAAGAGGTGTGACGCCCTTCCTCTCCTCTCCTCTCTCTCCCTCTCATTGTTGACATGAGGTGAAATTTACGGCCGTGAATGACGACATTCCACTGAGAGAGAACTTGAACGGACGCATCACTGCCTCTGCACTCGGGAAGAGGAGCGGACGCAACATAGATGGACATCGAGGTAACTAAGAGGACGACGACCTCCTCTCCACCCTTTTTGTGTGTGTTTGTGTGTGTGTGTGTGTGTGTGTGTGTGTGTGTGCGTAAAGTATTGACTGTACGCAAGAGTCGCGTCGCTTCGCAATCAGCATTTTTCCTCCCCGAACGCAGCGTAGGCAGACACACACACACACACACACACACACACACACACACACACACACACACACACACACACACGTCAGTCACTCGGTCCTATTTACAAAGCCGTACAACCTGAAACTCTCCTGGCGGCGGCAAAATAATTTGCCTCCTCCTCCTCCTCCTCCTCCCCGTCTCCCCAACTTGGAGCTAGTCGAAGCGTATCAGTTACATGGAAGCGCTGAAGGATACTTCTGAACTTAGTGACTCTCCTCTCTAATTGGAAACTGGCTCTCGTCGGCAGCGCGCACCCGAGAGCCATTTTAGTTCATTAAACTCCGCTGCTGACCGTGGCATAACCTGCGACCCTCGTCAGCTTCCGTGTTATCAACGTAATTCTTTATAATTTCCATTTTTTTTTTCTTCTTCTTTATATGACGCATTATATAAGAAGCAGTGCCTGGCGCAGATAGAGGAGGGGGAAATATAGAAACAGAGTCTACTATATAATCACATTCGAAACGTCAGTTCATACATACATACATATATATATATATATATATATATATATATATATATATATATATATATATATATATATATATCTTAATTATGCAACATCCAAGACTCATTATCCAACAGTTCATACAGCTTCAAGGCTACGGTTATAGTTATCACCAGGGATGAGATGGTCTCCCTTGAAGCGAGAAGGTGTTTGAAGGAGTCTGTCACTCCCTTTCCTCGACCTCGCCAAAGGTGACTCTTCAGCCTCGAGGCGTAACCTCAAGTACATGGGCAGGGGGGGGGGGGGGAAATCACACGACTGTGCAACTGACCTACACGTTCAAAACTGTGCCTCAGCGGACCTTCCAACATCCTGGGGATTAAAATCTTCACACACACACACACACACACACACACACACACACACACACACACACACACACACACACACACACACACACACACACACGGTGGCTTTCCTCTCTGGGTAACGAAGATGGAGAAAAAAAAAGGAGAAAATAAAAAGAGTGAGTGCACGACGAAAAATCTTGAAACGATGACGAGCGAAGGAGGAGGAGGAGGATAATTCTCCTCTCTCTCTCTCTCTCTCTCTCTCTCTCTCTCTCTCTCTCTCTCTCTCTCTCTCTCTCTCTCCATTAAAGATAAGCACGACGCTGGCTCTCTTTCCACGCCACTGGTACATGCAACAAAATTTTCCAAGGGGCCAGACCTGGAGGGAATTTCTTTTTAAATCTCTGACTGCGGAGAGCGAAAGTACCTGCCTTAGAAATTACCCACAATGAGATTTCTCTCATTTGGCAAGGCTAACACGCGACGCTGACGAGAGACAGACAGACAGACATACAAACAAACAGACAAACAGGACAGAGAACCAGGAAGAAATGAAGACAGATGGAGAACGATAAAGACAGAGACAGAAAAACGATAAGGACAGAAACAGAATCAGAGAGAGAGAGAGAGAGAGAGAGAGAGAGAGAGAGAGAGAGAGAGAGAGAGAGAGAGAGAGAGAGAGAGAGAGAGAAGGGAAAAGAAGAGACAGAAAACAAGGAACACAACCAAACAAGACAGACAAACTTAGTCATAAACTTGGAAGTTGAGAGAGAAGGAAGCAGCGGCAGAACAGAGCAAATAACAAACACAAAATGATGATAGAACAACGCCCACGTCTCCACGGCGAGCAAACCCCCATTTTTTGTTCTTAATTAAAACCAAACATTCAAAACCCAATTAATTAAGAGAGCAATTTTTGTTTAATAAGCTCCGTTAGCCAGGATATATTTCTTACTCTGACAAAGAAAATGAATCTAAAAAAAAAAAAAGAAAAGAGGGAGAGGGGGAAAAATCTTGGATACGTTTTCTATACCTTGCGAGATCTGAACAGTAAAATTCTTTAATAAATCAGCCTTCGAGAAATCTATTGAACTTTTCTATTTACATTAGTAACACGCGAGAAAATCTGCATGTGTCACACTGCATTTAATAGTCGGCGCGGAGGGACATCGCTCCTGCAGACCTGAATTTCAAATAGATTTGCTCCAGTACATTGGTAAATTAGATTTGAATTTCAACAGCTTCTGTTTGGGTACACTGTGATATAAATATCAACTCACTTTACGTGGCTCTTAATCTTTGGGGGCGGCGCTTTACGTCTAGCTGGATGTATCTTGTCCACCGTCGCCAGGAAATAACTACAAAGAATGTATTACTTTCTCATCATAGCGAAAAAATATACTAGTAAAGAATTTAAGGGGGAAAAAAGGAGAGGGGGGTAACCAATTAATGGCATGTTCACTTAACTGGTAATAACTCTCACCATATTGAGATTAATTTTTTCCCCCATACTCGTAAATGTGTGTTCCCACTGTTTTCCACCGCTGCAAAAAGGATGAGTTAAACCACTTTCATAATTGAGTTCATCTGCAGATATATATATATATATATATATATATATATATATGTTAGCAGTGGTGAACATTTGTGACAACGCAAGCTTTGAATATATTGGTCATGGAAATTTATTATATAGCACAGAGGGAAAAAAAAAATTGTACTATTATCATCATCATTTTACATTTCCTTGTATCGTGATGGCTTTCGCTACATCCATCCACTGCGTTTTCTCTTCAGGAGTGCGCCCTCCCGACCCCATAGGTAACCAAAGCGACCACGGTTCGCTTTCCATAACCTCGTCCAGGGTTTTCCAGTCACCAGCGGGTGGTGAAGAGATCTGGCCTGATTTTCCATCGAGTTCTCATGGTGCCTTGTGACTCTCTCTCTCTCTCTCTCTCTCTCTCTCTCTCTCTCTCTCTCTCTGGAATTCTCGTGGTTCTTCGTGAATTCCGGTGAGCTCTCGCGTCATTTGAGAAATATTTTCCTCCCGCCAAATTCCTTAGGGGAAGAGAACCAGAGGTGAGATACATAAGAAAAAAAATCTCTATAATGAGAAAGATATGGAGTTACAAGCGTTTAAAAGACTGAGCATTACAGGAAGGTGTCGAAAGCGATAGGTAGTAGGGCAAATTGGAATAAATTCTTCGGGATGGGCTGGATTAAGTAGAAAAAAAAAGAGAGAGGCAAGTTTGGATTTTTAGAGAGAGACGAAATAGACGAGCAAGGGTCGGAGCAGCTCGGAGAGACACTCCCTCTGGACACGAATTTTGCCCGCTGATCCCATGCGGCTTCTCCACCTGCAGGAGAGCTCGAAAAACCTTGCTTCTCGAACACGAAGATAAAAAAGAAAAACAAAAACAGGAATACACATGCACACACACACACACACACACACACACACACACGTATCAGCACGTGCGAACGTAGACCCCCTATGAACAAGAGCACTCAAACAACAAAATCATAATCAAATGATCTTGAAAGAGACACTTCTTAATACTACTTAATCTCTCTCTCTCTCTCTCTCTCTCTCTCTCTCTCTCTCTCTCTCTCTCTCTCTCTCTCTCTCTCCACTTCTCGGATTCTGCATAATACATTTGTACGAACCTTCTCGTCCCGTGGAGGGAGTAAAAAAAAAAAAATTGAGAGAGAGGGAGCAAAGAAAAGAAAAAGAGACTCTTTAAGACCGTCCTCAAGAACCCAGGAAATTACCTAAACCAACCAGGCGTCAAGGACTGCTTGGTTTTGAGAAGTCGCCTCTGTAGTTTTAATCTTTTGAGAAAACTGTGTTTCACGTGAATATTTACCTTCATTCATGCCTTCATCTATTGAGAAATATGCAGAAAAAAAAGAGGACCTCTGTTGATTTCTTTCACGATCTTGATTTTACTATAATTCGAGTAATATTAATTTTGAGTAAGGTATACCAGTGACGTGGGGACAATATGAAGTCGACCCACACGATCTGGAGCGAAGCAAGGCTTTGAGTCAGCCAACGTTCTCTCTCTCTCTCTCTCTCTCTCTCTCTCTCTCTCTCTCTCTCTCTCTCTCTCTCTCTCTCTCTCTCCACGACCCAGGATTCCCTTGCAACGACGGGCGTTCTTGTCGTATCTCACTGATCTCGAAGCTGGGAGTCGAACCCAGAGCCTCGTAATTGTTGTGCCGACCCTTGAACACCTCACACCTTGACTCCTTTTCGACCTCTCCTCTCTCTCTCTCTCTCTCTCTCTCTCTCTCTCTCTCTCTCTCTTGATTTCCTTTGTGGTTCTCTTTCACAGCTGCACCAGCTTCTGATCCTGTGCGTAATTTCTTTATTTAGATCTTTATAACCTCCGCTCCAGTTGCTAATTCTGGCCACTAAAGACGTGTTGTGGGTACCCTCTGACGTTGTTCGCCTCTTTGTGCTCATATCTGAATTCTTTCATTTTTTCATCCTCTTTTCTTCACTATTATTCCTGGCTTCCTTTACCTTCTCTCAAACACACTTGGGGAGCTGTGGTCCCTGCACCTCATCTCACCTGTTTCTGATTACATTATCATTTCTCTCTCTCTCTCTCTCTCTCTCTCTCTCTCTCTCTCTCTCTCTCTCTCTCTCTCTCTCTCTCGTTTTACACCATCTCTATCCAATTGGGTCTCCTTATTTTCCTCCGTCTGATTATAATTTATATTCCTTTCTCTCTCCCTAATTCTCACTCTTTATTCTAGATACAGGTTATCTTTTTTTTTCTTGTGTGGCTCTTTCTCATTTTTCTAACCCTATTTTGCCTGCCAAACTCCCTTCCCTCTGCTCTTTCCCCGAACTAATTTGACCATTGCTGGTCGTTTTAGCCTCCACTTGCGCCTCATTCAGACCCTTTTCCTCTCTGATTACACGCCCCTTTCA
>NC_092242.1:66421019-66436019 GCF_036320965.1 Panulirus ornatus
ACTGCTTCTGCTACTGCCGTTACTGCTGCTGTTACTGCTGCTACAGCTGCTGCTACTGCTGTTACTGCTGCTGCTGCTGCGAGAGAGACAAGACCCGCTGGCTGCTGTTGCCTCACAGCAGTCGAGTGGTTAGGGAAGGGAAGGGCGGGCCAGGCAGGGAGGTAGGAAGGCACGAGTCTGGCAGCGAGTGCCACTTGTTAAAGTTATATATAAAAAAAAAGAAGAAAAAAAAAGAGGGAGAGAAAAAAAAACTCCGATGGAGTGGAAAGACGTAGGGGAGTGGTGAGTGGAGCGATGAGTTTGGGGTGAGTAGATGAGAGAGAGAGAGAGAGAGAGAGAGAGAGAGAGAGAGAGAGAGAGAGAGAGAGAGAGAGAGAGAGATAAGGTACGTGTGTGTGTGGGGGGGGGGCATGTTGAACTCCTGACTAAAACTCGAGAAGGTTGAGAGTAAATCCGTGCTTGCGTTGGGGAAGACGAGAGAAGAGCTGTCGCGAAAGACATGAGGACAAAGATCGGTGCGTTGTGTTCCTTTAATGGAATGAACGTTGACACCCAGTCTATCTCTCTGGTCGTGAGGTGTATCGAGATATGGGATACCGGGAGTATATAGAAAAAAGAAATAGATATCAAATACCACATCACTCCTGGACACGTTATACCACACACACACACACACACACACACACACACACACGGTATACAAAGATTGAAAAAAGAAATGTATGACAGCATTTCTCTGCTGCTGTCATTTCTAGCTCAGCTAATCAAAGGCCGTGCGAACATTTAGCCGTCCGTCGTGGCTCGTTTCACATATCAGTCTTCTCCTCAGTAACTTCCCGGCCGATGTGAACCACACTAGGTATGGGATGGCCCATGAGGGAGGGAGGGAGGGAGGTGAGGAAGTGTCTGTTTTGAAAGCCGAGTTCGCTCATCCATGCCATCACCATTCAAGGTGGCCGCTGTTATCAACAAAAACCAGGTGAACAATGCCAGCAGGTGTCAGAAACCAGGTAAGCGATGCTAGCTGAAGTCAGAAACCAGGTGAGCAATGCGAGCTGGTGTCAGAAACCAGGTGAACAATGCCGGCAGGTGTCAGAAACCAGGTAAGCGATGCTAGCTGAAGTCAGAAACCAGGTGAGCAATGCGAGCTGGTGTCAGAAACCAGGTGAACAATGCCAGCAGGTGTCAGAAAGCAGGTGAGCGATGCCAGCTGGTGTCAGAAACCAGGTGAACAATGCCAGCTGGTGTCAGAAACCAGGTAAGCGATGCCAGCTGCAGAGAGCCTTAAGGTGCGAAGCTGTTTTACAAAGGTTCTTCCTTCCTTTATCATCATTTTAGCACATCTCATTTTGACTCAGCCTTCCATATATGTCTACCTATTCTTCCTTCTTTTCTTTATTCGTTCACATGTTTCATATCTCGTCTGTGAGTAGCCTCTTCATATGCCCTTCTCTCTGCGTGAAAGTTTCATCCCTTTTCTCCTTCAAAACACTTCCTTTCTTTATCTTATTCAGTCAATTCCTTTACGTCGACTTGCTCCGTTACTCTCCTTTTTTCCCCTTTCCTACGTTTACTGTTCTCTTTCGCCTCCTCCTGTGTTCACACCATCTTGTTCTCTCATCCCTTTCTGAAAATCTCCCTCCAATGCTCTGCTACTCGTCCATGGGAAGGAAAAAAATAAGAACACCGTCTTACACTTACTACACAGTAATGCAAGTTTCCCTTCCTCTAATTTCCCAAGAATTTCTAAAGCAGGAACGAGAGGTTTTCTTGCTGAAGAACTTAAATATTGCATAGCTTCTCAAACTATACAGAATAGTGTAATCTTTTTCTCTCTCTCTCTCTCTCTCCTCTCTCTCTCTCTCTCTCTCTCTCTCTCTCTCTCTCTCTCTCTCTCTCTCTCTCTCTCTCTCTTCAAGAACTAATGCCTCAGGGCGAGCTGTGGTGGTGGTGCTCCCCGAATACATCGTGATGGCTCACAAAAGATTCCACTCCGAATAACGACAAGTAGCGTGTAGCATCCCCCGAGGCGGTGTATTGGTCCCACTGAAATTTTCTGGTTCGTGTTCTCCTTAAGCTCTGGAGTGCGAATCGTACTGATTTTTCACGGTAAACAAGAAGTCCGAAGATGGTGTTTGGATATCTGAGAAGAACACACACACACACACACACACACACACACACACACGTAACACAGTCTAATTACTAAAGCTTAATTACTCTGCCACTTTGAGCAGTGTACTACGCCAAACCGCTGATCTCAAAGACTTAACCCCTTGAATTATGGCGGCTCAGTCCCAGACGCACACTTAACCTTCTTCCACCGAGCGCAATATACTGGCGCTCTGAGGACGCTAACCTGACTCTTTAGAACACCGATGGCTGACCTCGAACGTTTTATACACACACACACACACACACACACACACACACACACACAAGACAGCCGCAAAGGAAACTAAAGATAATATGAATAAGCACGCGTCTTGCTTCACATTGCACGGACCAGTGGTAAGAGGTTCTAAGAGGCTTTTCCTCACTGACTGGAGAGACTGTGACTTAGTACGCGAGATGTTTCGCAATAATATACGTACGTAATACTTCGCCATTTATATATCAGGGAGGTAACGACGGGAACAGAAGAAAAATGGCCTCATTTGCCCGCATCCACTATTTAGCTGTCATGTATGTTGGTCTCCTTCGCTCTACCCTGTGCACGCCTCACTCCCACTACATGTTCAGGCCCCTGTATCTGACAGCGTCTTTCACACCCATTTTTCCATCTCCTTCTCTGTCCTCCCTTCCTATTTCCTCCTCCTCCCACTTCAGATATGCGTAATCTCTTAGTCTCTCTTCTCTCATCCTCTCCATATGACCAAACCAGTTTCGGCAATCCTTGGTCATCTCTTTTAACCCTACTCCCCCTTGCCATCACACATCTCTCTTTTCTCTACCCTATTATTTCTCATGCGATCAACCCTCTCCACGTCACATACTGTCCTAAAGACATTTCAGAATCTAACCCATCCCCAACCTTCTGTTTTCTCTGCATTCAGGGCCTTCTTGGTGCCTGATGATACCCTTGCCTCCTCCTCTCCTCCTTACTCCACCCGTCCTTGTCTCCATCATTCCTTCCGTCCTTCCACACTAATGCTCCGTCACACGAGTTATTTCGCCCCCCTTAATTTAATCCCAGGCGTCAGGGATTCGTTGCCAGCTCAAAGGGACATGTGAGGAGTCGTATGTCTTTACCAAATCCTGTGTGATGGTTGGGCCGCAGGTTGGAGCAGAGACGGCTGGGACGGAAGTGAGTGTTGAAGGCGGAGGATGGTTGAGTTGGAGGCTGAGAACTGAGTGTTTTGGGGATGGTGGTGGTGGTGGTGGTGATGGTGTTGGAGGTAAGAAGTGAGACTGTTTGAGTTGGGAGGCGAGAGTTCAGGGTGTGGAGATGGTTACGCTGAAGGTGAGACTTGAGGGCTGGGGTGGCTCGGATACGGAGGTTAGAGATGGCTTGATAATAGAATGGGACTGTCAGGGCGATGTAAATACGATGATCAAAGGATAGGACGTGATACTCAAGGAATAGAGTATACATATCATACTCTGTGCTCTAAGATCCTCAGAGATCATCAAAAAAGACACGTCAGAAAAAAAAAAATTATGATCGTTACAACAGTATATCAACATGCAAAAAGGCTTCGAAATCTCGTTAACCAATTTAATGACCTGCATTTATTCCCGTGTGTCCTCAAGGCTTCGAAACCTATTAAACCAAGATTACCTTCGACACGTTTATACATCGAAGAAAATACGCGTCCTCAAAAGCTATTTTTTGCCCGTTCTTTTTTTTTTTTATCCCTGAAACGATAGAACCTTGGAGACAGTGTTCCGGTTCTTCCTCCTCCCACCAACCAACATGAGGAACCTCCTCACATCTGGAGTGTCCAGATTATTCTTTGATGAGAGTTGTGTAACCATGGACGCTCATCCCTCCGTCTCTGTCGTGATTTTGATGACTCCATCGGTTTAAAATCCACTTCGGTCCGTATACGAAGCCAGTTCGTTGTTCCTCTCCGTCGTGTTTACCACCAAGTTATCCTCATCAGGTTTCAGAGGCAGCTTGAGGGGTAAGGCTTTGATCTCTTCTCCCTCGATTTTTACTGTCTTTGAATCGATTTTGAAGGTAAATCCAGGGCGTTTCTGAGGATCTTCAACCTGATTTTCTATGGATCTGATCTAGTCTTAGAATCCGAAGGATGAACACTGTATTTATTGCCTTTCTCCGTGTTTTTATACGCCTGACTGACGACTGTTTAAGATATCCTGATGCATATCGCCTAATTTCTCTCCTGTAATTCTTTTTATCTTAGGCTCAGCATAGCTGAAGTGTGATACGTGAGCTAGGAGAGGTAAGATGTAAGATCTGGTCTCCTTCGATGTGTTCTTGTGGGTGAGGAGAGGCCGCTGGGACTCGATAGTTAAAAAGGAGATGAAGTGAAGGAAATGCCTGTCTGGCAGCGGTGCTTGCTGTAAGTTCAAGCTTTGCTGTCGTAATGTTAACAGATGTGATGATGAAGAAGACTGGATAGGACATAAGGAAGATTGGATCGAGATCGAAGTGGACTGAAATACGATGACTGGGGGGAATGGAGGAGCTTAAGAGATCGGAGACTTGGTGGACGAGTTCTACAAAGGAGTTTTGAAGGACTAAAATGAAATGGCGAGGATTAGGAAATGGGGCACTGGATGGCTGTTAGGGGAAAAATGATAGATTTTACTGTTGGATAACTAGAAGAAAGGACGTGAACTGGAAGGAAATGAACGGAGCTCTGGAAGGACCGAGAGAGAGAGAGAGGGAGAGAGAGAGAGAGAGAGAGAGAGAGAGAGAGAGAGAGAGAGAGAGAGAGAGAGAGAGAGAGAGAGATGATTGAAAAAGATAATCAACTAAGATGGCTGAGAAATAGAATGGAATCTTGGAGGACTGGACGAGATAATGAAGCATAATGGAACGGTAGAGGACCGCAGTCAATAGATGGAGGTCTGAGAGTTGAAAGACTTTAAGACGGGATGGTTCAGGAGGAGGCGAGGCAAAAGCAGTGAAAGAAACGGCGGAGAAGTAGGATGACAGAGAGGACAGGCACAGAGGATAATACGAACAAGGAGATGAAAAGACCAATGAAAAATGAAGGCAAGAAAGACCAATGATAGATATATAAAAAGGGGACAATACACTACGGCATTCTGGAGGAACTGTTGACACTCAGAAGAAACATTTTCAATGACAGGAGACTAAAGATATGACAAAACCAGGTGATAACAGGAGAAATATAGATAAAAAAAAAATCTTACGAACGAAGAGGAAGACTACCAAATATTTTAGCGAATGAGAGCGAAGAGAGAGCAGACACACACACATACACACACACACACACACACACACACACACACACACACACACATCTCTCTTTCCCTCAGCGAACAGAGAGAGAGAGAGAGAGAGAGAGAGAGAGAGAGAGAGAGAGAGAGAGAGAGAGAGAGATAGAGAGAGACTGGGCCGCTGCACCGTTGTGCTCGCCTTCCGGATCAATGGCTTTCCCGCCTCGCTGGCCGGAATAATGTCCCAGGCACACATATCATTCTCTTACGCCTTCCTGAGAGAAAAATGTGGCCTGGCGGACTTGTGATAATATATATATGCGGGCGTTACTCAGCGAGCGAGTCGCATGCGGCGCTCATGAATTATTTATGAGTAAACACAATGGGGCGGGTCAGGGGTGAGGGTGGAGGTGGAGGTGGGGTGGAAGACACTTGTGAAGGGGTGAAGAGGTATTCACATAAATGACAACACACACGCACACACACACACACACACACAAACACACACACACACACACACACACACACACACACACACTATAAGGGTTTATTACTGATTAACTTATTAATTGATTTCCCTATCAAAGCCCCTGATTATGCCGGATAAAACAGAAAAAAGCTTTGTGGCTTTAAACTAGTGTTCTTTGTAGACCCCCGTGGGAATTACATACCATTTTCTTTTCTCTATTTTCTAATACAGTGGATCTCACTCACCCGTCTGGAGAAACACGTCGACAGAGGCTGGAGGAGATTACACAGAACCGGGAAAGAGATGCGTTTCATGGTGAGGAGAGAGAGAGAGAGAGAGAGAGAGAGAGAGAGAGAGAGAGAGAGAGAGAGAGAGAGAGAGAGAGAGAGAGAGAGAGAGTGTAAGCCATGGGGATCATGGAGCGAAAGAGGGATGGTTCTAAGGCATGAGAGAAAGGGATAGAAAGACAGGTCATGGAGAAGGAAGAGAGAAGAAGGAGGGAAAGCAAGTGAGACTGGGAAAAGAAATGGTATGTTATAGGGTTAAGTGAGGTCGTGGGGGTCAGGAGAGAGGGTGAGACGGAGGGAAGGTAGGTCACAGGGCAGAGGGGAAGGTAGGTCACAGGTCGAGGAGGTGAGGGGGTGATAGGGGGCAAAAAGAAGAGGCAGAGGTTGAAGGGGATAGAGGACTGATGGTGACGCAAGAAGGTGATGGAAATGGAAAGATCTCATGTGAAAGTAATACATTTTTTTTTTCCCTAGAACCTTTACCTTCAGTCCTGCACAGAACACGATCAAACACGAAGAATAAATCCGTCTCTTCACAAGGCGACCGTCTCACAGATACCCTAAGCACGTCACAAACAGCTCCTTTATTTCGAACCCCTCCGGCACTCAATGCCATTTCTCTCTCTCTCTCTCTCTCTCTCTCTCTCTCTCTCTCTCTCTCTCTCTCTCTCTACTAATTCCATTATTCTACTCCATGGACCCCCCACTGCACACCGCGGCGGAAGGGAAAATATATGGTACACAATACCGATCATAAATACATATGTTCGTTGTAGCAGTTCATTTAATTCAAGGGAAGAACTTTATATATATATACATATATATATAAACCTTCTCCTCCTCTTGTGTACTGTATGGGAAGCCATACAATCACCTTGTTCGGCCTCTGGTTTACGTCAGGGCGCACCTGAAAGTTTGTGGGTAAAATAGGAAGAGGAAGAAAAAAGGAAGAGTAAAGTTTCTGAAGAGCGGAGGTCGAAACTGCCAAACTTGCACCATTTCTGTTAAGTAGAAGAGGAACAGGTTAATGAAACAGCTGGGCTAAGCGACTTCGTCGATTCCCCTCCCACCCAACCACCCTCCCCCTCTCTCACATCTCTTGAGGTGGTTTTTCTGTGAGTAATTTGCACGAAGGAATTTCACACCATAACGTGGAATAAGGTCATTAAGCTTATCTGTCCTACCGGGACGCGTGAACGCTACGTTGGGTGAAGCATACGCAGGTCTTTGTGATGTACCTGCCAGACTAAATGAAAAACAAAAGGGCTTTTGTCTGACCAAGTGGTCCGAAAAAAAATCCTCTTTACCTCTTGTAAACCTCCTCGAAATCGCTCGTCTCGTACCATCTGCTTCTAAATAGGGGAATAGATAAGACCCCTGTTTTGTTTTTTTTCTTTTTATCCTTCGGCTTCCACAGTACACGATCACCAGAAGGTGGGCTACGGTGTTAAGAGCAGCAACAGTTGCGCCCAAAGTTGGGGCGTAGGAAAAGAGAGAGAGAGAGAGACGATTTCCTTGTGGTTAAGCGCGGAACTTACGTACACGAGACCAACCAGTTTTCTACACCCCTGCAGCTTCTGCTGAAGTGATTTCCATATCTTACGGTGGCGTAGTGTGGTGTGGCGTGGTGCGGTGTGGTGTGGTGTGGTGGTGTTGTGTGGGGTGTGGTGTGGTGTGGTGTGGTGTGGTGTGGTGTGGTGGGGTGTGGTGTGGTGTGGTGTGGTGTGGTGTGGTGTGGTGTGTTGTGTGTGGTGTGGTGTGGCGTGGTGTGGTGTGGTGTGGCGTGGTGTGGCGTGGTGCAGTGGTGCGGTGTGGTGTGGTGCGGTGTGGTGTGTTGTGTGTGGTGTGGTGTGGTGTGGTGTGGCGTGTTGTGGCGTGGTGCAGTGGTGCGGTGTGGCGTGGTGCAGTGGTGCGGTGTGGTGTGGTGCGGTGTGGTGTGTTGTGTGTGGTGTGGTGTGGTGTGGTGTGGTGTGGTGTGGTGCAGTGGTGCGGTGTGGTGGGGTGTGGCGTGGTCGGAGTTTAGAAGGGAAGAGTTGGTGGAGGAGAGATGTAATTATCTGAAGGTAGACAAGTACAATGTTGGAGGCAATAAAAAAAAGGAGAAAATAATTCTCTCGTGGTCTGCAACATTATTCTGTCACCCACTGTATATCTGTCTATCTATCTTTCCATCTATCTATCTACTTATCTATCTACCTATCTGTAATTCAATATATATTTGATGGTCACTCTTCTCCATATTTTCGATGAATCTTTTAAGTATAGAAGCATGTCATTACATTTCAATTTATAAACAAAAAAGTTTTGGGGGCCCTAAAAAAATAAATCCCGAAATTCTTGGAATTTTTTGGGGGGTATTTTTCCGCGGTTAATAGACTTGCTTGAAAACTTCATCATAAGGTAATGGGTAACACTAACCTATTAGACAGCTGACTACACCCCTACTGGGCAGAGTTAGGGTAACATATATACTGACTCCTCTGCTAATGAGACGAAGTTCAAGGTAGACCTTTATGACTATACATGCTTGCGTGACCCTACAGGGAAAATGGACTTTCGTTCATGACTGGAGCCTCCCACGTAAAACACACACACACACACACACACTTTATATATATATATATATATATATATATATATATATATATATATATATATATATATATATATATATATATACACACACCTATTTTTCCCCCTCCCCACATCAACGCACATTCCCCACAGCTCGTTATCCGAAGCAGCTCAAAGGAATTCCATTATAAAGAGAATACACTCCCGTCCTGAATTCCGATGCAAATGTTTAAAACATCGAAAAAAAAAAGCAGGTCTCTTGCCTGAGGGTTACCGCAACCAATACATTTTGAATTACAGACCAAAGTCTTCTCCATCAAACGGGTCCTCTGGTTGGTTAACTGGACGGGGGCATCTCTATGGCTTCTCTTGTTGTCCCTGTCCGTGAATGGCAACACAAAATATGGGAGGCTGAATTGCACCATTGAGGTTTTAACCCATTCTCTCTCTCTCACTCTCTCTCTCTCTCTCTCTCTCTCTCTCTCTCTCTCTCTCTCTCTGAGACAGACTTGCTATATCTAGCCGTGGCTCTAGATCATGGAGACGTGGGGAATTCATGTGATGAGAAACATACGAGTGACGAGGGACAGTAAGGATGAGAAACATGCGAGCGACGGACGAGAGGAAGGATGGGAAATATGCAAGTGATGAAGCAAAAAAAAAAAGAAGGAAGAGAAAAAGATATGAGAGATGAATGAGAATAAGGATGAGAAACAGACGAGCGAAGGAAATGTGTCAGGTGTTGGGGTATGGCACTGGAGGCTATATTCCCCTTTAGGTCTCTTGTACACGAATCTTCTCCTCTCATCCTTCCCTTACGTCAGGAACCCTTGAGCCCCATCCCTCAGCCTCTCCTGCCCTGAGTCCTGACTCAGGCCCGTTTCCTCAGCCCTGGAAATAAAATACCTTCCCTCAGTCCTACATTTTTCTCCATGTCAACATCTTTCCTCAGTCCCCACCTTCAGCAGTCTTGCTTTTCTCCTCTCGCAATCATCTGAGTTCAAGTCGCTCTCTCTCTCTCTCTCTCTCTCTCTCTCTCTCTCTCTCTCTCTCTCTCTCTCTCTCTCTCTCTCTCTCTCTCTCTCTCTCTCTCTCTCTCTCTCTCTCTCTCTCTCTCTCTCTCGGGGCAAAATTTCAACACCCTCGAGCGTCCAACAGTCACCATATATCATACCAGATCCTCTCCGCCCTCCTAACTCGTGGCTTTCCAAAGCGCTTATGACTTTTACTTTCTTGTCTGCACATCCCTCCTCTCCCTCTGATTCCATCCCACATCATCTCACTTTCCCCTCTCTTTTGCTTGCTCTCCTTCCACACCACTGTTCCATTTTACTCAACCTCCCGTTAAAAAACTTCTCTCCCTCTTACTCCGGCTCGCGACAACCCGGGTACCTATTCCTCTCAGCAAAGCTGACACAACATTTTTTTGGACTATATAATCAACCGTCTAGACTTCTTAAGGACAAATAGAGAACCTGTAAATACCTCGTTGATTTCTATTTCAAATCATCAAACCCTGCGGAGAAGGAGCTGGAGGACACGTGGAATGGTTTACGCTACGAAGACACACGGCAGAAATGAGTCGTGCATTATTTATCTGATCTTATATTATGATGGTAGAGGGGTCGTCACTCAGCCCACAATGGAGTGTGTACCCTGCTCTTTGCCAGCCTGTGGGATCTGGTAGGGGACTACCACGGTTCTGTCAGATCTTTCCCCTACGAGAGGTCCATGTCTCTAAGCCCTTCATCCGAAGTTAAGGATGTGGGAGTGGAATTAATGGTGATAGATAGAAAGATGTATGAATAGATGATACACCAATAGATGATGTGTAGATGAATAGATAGACTGATTCATGAGGTGATGTATGGATGAAAAAGAAGGTAGATAGATTCACAGCCTGACTGATTGATAGATAGACTAATTGGCTGACTGATTGGTTGGTTGATAGACAGATCAATAGATATAAATAGCTACAAGCTCTCGTCACGAGCACAGACCCTCATCAGAGTTGGAACTTGTAAGTAAAATGTAGAATACGATAAAAAAAAAGTGGCGAAACAAAAGACTGTGAAGACTTGTGAAGACAGATGTATGTACGTATGGGGCAGCTAAAGATGAATCGATTAAGTTAAACCCCAGGAAATCTATTGATAATGAAAACCAGCTACCGTGCCATGGGAGGTATGAGCTGGTCTTAAGCAAGATTAAACTAGTTACCCATTTACTGAACCAGCCCCGAGGGTAGGATGAACAGCTAGGTCGACCGACCGTTGAGACCAGGAATTCAACCTTTGTGGGTTCGACCCCTGGGGGGCCCGTGAGTGTATCATGGCCAGCAAAGCTAATCGCTGCACCATGGGTGTGTGTGTGTGTGTGTGTGTGTGTATTAACTATTCCCAATTACCTACCTGTACCGTCATGAAGCCTCATTTCTTTAACTTTTTTAACTTGTTTATGCCGTCAACATTCACTTATTCATGCCGTCAACATTCACATATTCATAGCTCAGGCCATGTCATTCACGCACTATAAAAGTACCTCTTTACATGCTTTTGTATCAAGCTGTTTTGCTCAGTTCTCACGATATGGCCTCTCGTTGTCCTGTCCTCGCGGCTATTCTATAACTGGTCACCGTCTACGTCATCCAGCAGGTTCGAAAGCATAACTCTTGTTGTTGTAGCTGTGCGTGTATGTACTCGCGTCTGTGCGCGTGCGTGTGTGTGCGTGTGAGTGTGGGAGTGTGTGTGTGTGCGTGTGAGTGTGGGAGTGTGTGTGTGTGCGTGTGAGTGTGGGAGTGTGTGTGTGTGCGTGTGAGTGTGGGAGTGCGCGTGCGTGTGTGTGCGTGTGAGTGTGGGAGTGTGTGTGTGTGCGTGTGTGTCTATAAATATGTATATATAACGAGCCATCAACAGATGAAAATTTCCATGAAAACCATCGGGAGCGCATGCGTGCGGCGATGCCTTACAACCCTCCCGTATACCAAAGGCGAGGTGATCTTCCACCCTGAAGGAGGTCTTTACACCCTCCTCCTCCTCCTCCCTCACCCCCTCCCTCTCTCTTCCTCCTCCTCCCTCCCTCTCTCTCCCTCTCTTCCTCCTCCTCCTCTTCCTCCTCCTCCCACCACTCCACCCTTCCCTCCCATCCTCCCCCTGCCCTTCATAAAGCAAACCTCCTCCCTCCTCCGCCCCCCAAGCATCCTTCCCCGCTCCCAAACCGTAAGCCAACGCGACGCACAAAGGCTCCCGATCGCTATTTTTCCCCCTGAATTATTAACGCAACATGGCCATTGGGAGGGGCAGGGGGCGAAGGACAAAGGCTCTTTGATAAAGGAGGCGCTCAATTATCTGCCTTGCATTATTCAACTGATGGGTGAAAGTCCTGGTGGTGTGTCGGTGGTAGTGGTGTGTGTGGGGAGAAAAGAGGGGAGAAAGGTTTAAGGGAGTTTCCCTAAGTTTCCCATTTTCTTTTTTTTAACCCTTTCTGATGAAGGTGATCTTAGTAGTGGCGAATGAATATGGGAGAGGGGCTATGACTCCAATATTCTTTTGAAGGGTTGGAGGGGATGTCTGCCTGCATAAGTGGCTTAGATATATACCTGCATATATACGTCCACAGGGATACGTGCACGTGTGTGTGTGTGTGTGTGTGTGTGTGTGTGTGTGTGTGTGTGTGTGTGTGAGTGTGTGTGTGTGTTAGTGTGTGTGTGTGTGTATAGAACTTTCTCCTCGTACAAGAGAAATAGGTAATTAGACACACACACACACACAAACACACACACACACACATACACACACACACATCGCTGACAATTTCATAAGTCATTTTCCTCAAATCGTCCAGCGATCTTACACAACAAAATTCCTTCTTTTTACATCTTACTTAAAATGTTTCGAGCTCAGTTTCATGTCGCAGCTTCTGGTAGCTCAGTCTTTCCAACATTCGAGGAGATGATCACTAGTGACATCATCTAAAACTGGATTAAAATATATTGTCTACGACCAAGTCATCCCTTCCTCTTCTCTCCTCTATGGTAGACAGTTCTTTGGCTTCTAAACACACCCCCTTCCCTCGCTGTAACCCAGCTTTCTTAACTCTCTCACCATATTTGTTGTTCTCCTTTCGACCTTCTCTGTCAGTCCTCTGCACTGCTTTAAACGCGTTGACCAAACTTCTTTTGAGAAGTATATTCTAGTTTTGGCCTAATGTGACTTGAACAGCTTGTTGAATATCTTCCATATCTACGTAGCACTTGAATGCAATTCTAATATTTGCCAACAAACAGTTTGTTGTTTACCGTTCTCCCAGTGTGGGACTCTGGTGGTGGGGCTGTGTTTGCATAAGTGTGTGTGTGTGTGTGTGTGTGTGTGTGTGTGTGTGTGTGTGTGTGTGTGTGTGTGTGTGTGTCTGTGTGTGTGTGTGTGTGTGTGTGTGTGTGTGTGTGTGTGTGCACGCGCGCGTATTTGCATATGCCCTGTGTTCTTTTGCATATATGCACATGAGTACCACTGTCTGTGCATGTCTGTGCATATTTTCAGAGGCGTGGGCGACTAAATTTTCGTCCACGTCTGAATGTGAGTTTGTATGCATGCATATCTTGACTTACCTGGCACACAGCCTATATATCACAATAAAGAAGAACTGAAATACGAGTGAAGTGGAGGAGGAGGAGGAGGGGAGGAATAAAAGATTATCCCTCTTCAAACTCGAGTTGGGGGCGCAGGAGAGGCTGGGGTAAGTGTCTGTGTGTGCAGAGGAGGAGTCAAGAACCAACAAGTGATTAAATAGGACGAAAACATCCGAAACACTTTAGACGTACGTGCGTGTGTGTGTGTGTGTGTGTGTGTGTGTGTGTGTGTGTGTGTGTGTGTGTGTGTGTGTGTGACGCACCCTTAAATTCGCGAGCACTGTTGACCTCCCCGGAAGAAAAGATGAGGTGAACTTTCAGATGGAGGTCAGGTCCGTCTCAGGATTAATATTCTTTTTTTTTTTGGGGGGGGTGACCTTCAAAAGATAAGTATTGCTTGGACGATTAAATTCCCTTGGTAGACATATGAAAGAATTGTGTTATATGAACTTACGATGCAATGATGTTGACTCACTGCTGTGAACTCGTTCGATGAGGAGACATTACTTTGAGGTTTCCAACCCTCCCTCTGTCTGCCATACACCATCCACATAGCTTGAATCATTTGCAGTGCACACGCTTAGCATTCTGAGCTACCCAAGGTGCACATGTGTGTCCTGGAAACTCCCTGCGGTGCACAGGTGAGTCCTGTGAACTCCCTGAAGTGCACAGTATATCAGAAATCGTGCTCCATGAAGCGACACATTAAAATAGCTGGTACACTGTGGTGCCAGCGAAGTCGAAACCCATGGACGACAGAGTCCCCAGATTTTGCCTCCCTCACTGACATGCACCGCTATCGACTTTGGCTCTCCCCACCACTCTCCACTCTCCACCCCGAGCACTTCACACTCTTCCCTCCTCTCCCCTGACATACCAGCAGTCCGTCCATCTGAAACACGTCGTCCACAATACGTCTCATGTCCCTCCCTCTCTCTGTCTCTCCTTTACTACCTCACGATTCTTCGTCTTTCTTACTGCTCCCTCCTCTCTTTCTCTTAACGCCTCCTAATAATTTATCTTTCAACCTCTTCCTCTACCCTTCTTGCCGCTTCCTGTCTCCATTCATTCTCCTTTCATCATATGTCCTTTTCTTCCCCCCTCGTGCCGTCCTCCACTCACAGCCCCATCAGAGACCGACCCCGCCCCTACCTCCCGCAGATCCTTAAGCTCCAACAAGCTCCTTCCCACTCACGCCCCCCATTACGCCCTCCTCCCACTCAAGCCGCCCCACCCCTCCCCAAGCGTCTCACGCTCCACAGTCAGGACTGCGCCACAGGACCGGGGCATTTCAGCTGCCCCTATTAAGCAACCTCAAACAGCACCTGTAAGGGCACTCCCTCACATGTGTTTGAATTGCGTGGTCTGTGACCCTGGGGTTTAAGTGAGAACAATTGCAGCCTTATGTGCTAGCATTCACACCCTCCTCTGTGCCCGTCGTTTGTAATCACATATCTTTACTTCAGGGGAATAAAGTTGCCACAATCTGAACTCTCATACAACTTGCTTAAAATTTCTGTACGCTGTCTGCATTCACAAATTCATCATTCAGTTTATTTCAAGTCATCCACAGCTGTTATAAAATCAACTCGTTGTATCTCTTCCAACCAATTTCTTGCTAAATTTAATTTTTATGGACTTTGCTTGTGAGTAATTGTGGGTCAAGG
>NC_092242.1:66441019-66463519 GCF_036320965.1 Panulirus ornatus
TCCGTTCCGTGGACGACGATAAATCCTCTCTTGGAAGGCTCGTCTTCGCTGGAATTCCAGTTTATACACAACTTCCGTCTACAAAAAAAAAAGGCATATAGGTTTTTTTAGATGTTACATTACTGACATTGGCCCACAGAGATACAAGGCTGACCTCATCAAAGCCTTCCTTCGTCAAGCTTACAAGATATCCTCTAACTGGAGCTTATTTCACGAGGGAAGTCAGTGCCCAAAAGCAGACCCTCACCAGCAATTCATTCCTACAACAAAGTAGACAAAAGAGATTCGCATCTACATTGACTACATCAATAAAGACTTGCATAAAACCTGCTGAGTTCTAAGACCTTCCTGAAGTTGAACGCATAATGGACAAGATATACGTCGACAGTTTCTACGGTGACCCACTACTATACAGGTTCCCATATAGAGAATGGGAAGACATCAAGATGCAAACTTTAGCAAGAACCCATCAACGATTGACGGTTTAGTGAAACGAGTTTATAACGAAGATATGTCCCCTCCGCCCCTCACACACACATACACAAATATACATAGTGGGTGTAGATATACACATACAGACATACGAAGAGATAAACATCGATCTATGAGCAGAGGAAATACAAATCTCTCTCTCTCTCTCTCTCCTTTTCTACTTCCATCTATAGCCAGCCCTACACCTACCCATCCGTCTCCAGCGTAACGTATATATAGGCAAAGACTTCACATTCACGTAACTGGCCACCTTCAGATTTCCCTAAGGAGACATAAAAAAAAGGAAGCGTTATTACCCTCATCCTCTCACCCTAGAGGGGGGGGGGGGAGAGAGAGAGAGAGAGAGAGAGAGAGAGAGAGAGAGAGAGAGAGAGAGAGAGAGAGAGAGAGAGAGAGAGAGAGAGAGAGAGATGCAAGAGACTTTTTTTTTTTTTCCTTCCCCTTGTACCTTTGCAGCGCAGTGGAAATAGAGTGGTTGATATACTCATCAATCTACAAATTTTGTTCATTCATTATCATTATTCTTCATCTCGTAGCAGGCGGCGAAGAGAGGAGGAAGCGGAAGGGAGTGGGGGGACGCCTCCTGGCAAACCCTTCCCTCTTTTCTTACCTGCCAAATGAGGACATTTTACCCTTTAAGGCTCAGATCAGATATTCTGGACGCTACCTCGCTCAGGCGGGAAACAGCGAACATGTATGAAAGAATATATATATATATATATATATATATATATATATATATATATATATATATATATATATATATTGTGTTGTATTGTTGACTGGTTGGTAAGGTTATTTAATGTATGTATGACTCATGGTGAGGTGCCTGAGGATTGGCGGAATGCGTGCATAGTGCCATTGTACAAAGGCAAGGGGGATAAGAGTGAGTGCTCAAATTACCGAGGTATAAGTTTGTTGAGTATTCCTGCTAAATTATATGGGAGGGTATTGATTGAGAGGGTGAAGGCATGTACAGAGCATCAGATTGGGGAAGAGCAGTGTGGTTTCAGAAGTGGGAGAGGATGTGTGGATCAGGTGTTTGCTTTGAAGAATGTATGTGAGAAATACTTAGAAAAGCAAATGGATTTGTATGTAGCATTTATGGATCTGGAGAAGGCATATGATAGAGTTGATAGAGATGCTCTGTGGAAGGTATTAAGAATATATGGTGTGGGAGGCAAGTTGTTAGAAGCAGTGAAAAGTTTTTATCGAGGATGTAAGGCATGTGTACGTGTAGGAAGAGAGGAAAGTGATTGGTTCTCAGTGAATGTAGGTTTGCGGCAGGGGTGTGTGATGTCTCCATGGTTGTTTAATTTGTTTATGGATGGGGTTGTTAGGGAGGTAAATGCAAGAGTCTTGGAAAGAGGGGCAAGTATGAGGTCTGTTGGGGATGAGAGAGCTTGGGAAGTGAGTCAGTTGTTGTTCGCTGATGATACAGCGCTGGTGGCGGATTCATGTGAGAAACTGCAGAAGCTGGTGACGGAGTTTGGTAAAGTGTGTGGAAGAAGAAAGTTAAGAGTAAATGTGAATAAGAGCAAGGTTATTAGGTACAGTAGGGTTGAGGGTCAAGTCAATTGGGAGGTGAGTTTGAATGGAGAAAAACTGGAGGAAGTGAAGTGTTTTAGATATCTGGGAGTGGATCTGTCAGCGGATGGAACCATGGAAGCGGAAGTGGATCATAGGGTGGGGGAGGGGGCGAAAATTTTGGGAGCCTTGAAAAATGTGTGGAAGTCGAGAACATTATCCCGGAAAGCAAAAATGGGTATGTTTGAAGGAATAGTAGTTCCAACAATGTTGTATGGTTGCGAGGCGTGGGCTATGGATAGAGTTGTGCGCAGGAGGATGGATGTGCTGGAAATGAGATGTTTGAGGACAATGTGTGGTGTGAGGTGGTTTGATCGAGTAAGTAACGTAAGGGTAAGAGAGATGTGTGGAAATAAAAAGAGCGTGGTTGAGAGAGCAGAAGAGGGTGTTTTGAAATGGTTTGGGCACATGGAGAGAATGAGTGAGGAAAGATTGACCAAGAGGATATATGTGTCGGAGGTGGAGGGAACGAGGAGAAGAGGGAGACCAAATTTGGAGGTGGAAAGATGGAGTGAAAAGGATTTTGTGTGATCGGGGCCTGAACATGCAGGAGGGTGAAAGGAGGGCAAGGAATAGAGTGAATTGGAGCGATGTGGTATACAGGGGTTGACGTGCTGTCAGTGGATTGAATTAAGGCATGTGAAGCGTCCGGGGTAAACCATGGAAAGCTGTGTAGGTATGTATATTTGCGTGTGTGGACGTGTGTATGTACATGTGTATGGGGGGGGGGGTTGGGCCATTTCTTTCGTCTGTTTCCTTGCGCTACCTCGCAAACGCGGGAGACAGCGACAGGGTATAAAAAAAAAATATATATATATATATATATATATATATATATATATATATATATATATATATATATATATATATTCTCTCTCTCTCTCTCTCTCTCTCTCTCTCTCTCTCTCTCTCTCTCTCTCTCTCTCTCTCACACACACACAAAACCATTCATCCCCTTTAAGACTCCCACATCCCTGGATTTAATGGAAAACGGATCCTGTATTAAATCATTCACGGACGGAGAAAAACATACAAATTGGTCTCGAAATTAATCAGGTCCTTGCCGGCTGAAAACGGCCGGGGGCTTATCTCCGCCTGCTGGAGAGCCGGGGATGTGGGGGACCCGCTGACCCACTCCAGTGGAACGATAAAACCTGAAGAGGAAGGTTTGTGGTGGGGGAAGATGTTGGTGGTGGAGGAAGAGCAGCAGCAGAGGAAGGTTTGTGGTGGGGGAAGATGGTGGTGGTGGAGGAAGAGCAGCAGCAGAGGAAGGTTTGTGGTGGGGGAAGATGGTGGTGGTGGAGGAAGAGCAGCAGCAGAGGAAGGGTTGTGGTGGGGGAAGATGGTGGTGGTGGGGCAGGATCGTGTGGTGGAGGAAGAGCGGCAGCGGTGGAAGGTTTGTTGTGGTGGGGGAAGATGTGTTAATGGAGAAGACTCGTGTGGTGGCGGAGGCAAAGCAACGGAGGAAGACTGTGTTTGAGCATCTCTCAAAACCCTCCGTTCTCTCTCGCCCACATACGCTGGAAGGCCTGGCCTGCACACATTTGAACCTGTCGTGATTTACACGTTCCACATGCGAGATTACCACCTGGATATCGGCCAGAATGGTACACGCTTTATCGGAAACCGAAGATAATACACTCTTCTATCGGACACCTGTTCACACATTAAATTATAAGCAAGAGTCTGAATACATCTCCTCGATCGAAGTAGTACTGTTCACCGGCTCTAGATTTCTACCTTTATACGTTCCTTTATATATATATATATATATATATATATATATATATATATATATATATATATATATATATATATATATATATATATATATATATATATATATTCCTATGGGTCCACGGGGAAAATGAAACACGGTAAGTTCCCAAGTGCACTTTCGTGTGATAATCACATCATCAGGGGAGACACAAGAGAGAAATATAACAGTCAGTTAATATACAACGAAGAGACGAAGCTACGACGCCATTTGGTAAACATGTGACTGTCCATGCATAAAGGAGTCTTCAATTCCCTGCTACTGGAGGTAGCGCAGCCCTTTAGAAAGGCACTGAATAACACTAGGTCTCTATCACAGATTTCGGTCCTGGTATTCAAATAAAGAAGATACAACATTTACTACAATATCTGTAATGATTTCAGGAGGGAATTAGTAGCAGTCTATATACACAGCAGCGTCCAACATGTTTCTCTACCAGTTGGAATTCAACAAACTTGTGGTCTAATAGTTTTGGTCAATTAAAATCTAGGAAGTAAATGCATCAAAAATAAAAGGCCTGCCAATCTTTTGGTCTGATCCCATTTGATTACCAAATGAATCCATAAAAAAATGGTCAATTTTTTCATTCATTAAATGTTATTTACACTCAAATGAAAACATCTGTTTGTTAAAAGCTCAAAAGGCTCTCGGATTAGTGCCTCTTTTTGTTACGAGGGGGAGAGGAAGAGAGAGAGAGAGGAAATACATAACAAGGGGAGAGAGAGAGAGAGAGAGAGAGAGAGAGAGAGAGAGAGAGAGAGAGAGAGAGAGAGAGAGAGAGAAGTCGTAGTGGTAAAGAGGAGTTGCAATTAATTTTCCCCCCCTCGCTCAGGTTCGACGTAGAGTAGAGAATAGAACAAAACTGTTTCCAGTTGTCCAGGTGTATATATATATATATATATATATATATATATATATATATATATATATATATATATATATATATATGAAGGATTCGGAGCTACGTCACGTAGATTCCAGTCGTTCAGGTAGATTCAACAGTCCCAACGCTTCTTATAACTGGAAAACGCGCTCGCGCACTCACAGACGCAGACACACACACACACACACACACACACACACACACACACACACATGTGGCACGGACTAAAACGAGGGGGGAAAAAAAATTGATGTCGCTGATTCAGTTGCTAAATTGTGACTGGAATGCCTTCTGATCCAGCCACAGTCATGGTAAGTTCATTGCCTACCGCGAGCTGGTTCGTCAGCTCACTATTGGAGGGGGAAAATAGGAAAAGCGTATGTTTTATATGCTGAATTTTGAGTTATAGTTCAGCTGAAACAGGGAATATGAACGACTAGCTTAAAAATTGAACTTATCATAATATATATATATATATATATATATATATATATATATATATATATATAATATATATATATATATATATATATATATATATATATTGGAAAGGATCACAATTATGCTCGTGATCAAGTATATTCCTATGAGTCCCCGTTGACTCACAGGAATATATACATATGTATATATACACACGGTCAAATATTCTATGAAAGAGTCCAGGTATTACTTAGCCAAGAGGCTGCGCTACTTCCAGTATCAGGGAAATATGAACTCCTTTAGAATGAGACGTTCTTGGACGAGATCGTCCTCCCGATGATATAGCCTTGCCAAAGGTGACTTTTCACTCGCGCTGTAACTGCGAATCCTTACAACATTCTAAGTTTTGCTTTCACTTCTGCTGCAACTCTGCTTGTTTGCCCAGAATGGCGTTCGATCCCTTCAAAAAGAGTTGAGTGTAAGAAATGGCAAGGGTTCAGTTCGAAGGGTTGCAATCAGGCTCCACAGACTTTTTCATGGTTTATCCCCGACGCTTCACATGCCCTGGTTCAGTCCACTGACAGCACGTCGACCCCTGTATACCACATCTTTCCAATTCACTCTATCCCGTGCACGCCCTTCACCTTCCTGCATATTCAGTCTCCAGATCGCTCAAAATCATTTTCACTCCATTTTACCAACTCCAGTTTGGTATCACTTTCTCCTTATTCCCTCCACTTCTAACGCATATATCCTCTTTGTCAACCTTTATCACTCATCCTCTCCATATGTCCAAACCATTTCAACACACCCTCTTTAGCTCTCTCAACCACATCTTTTTATTCATTTCCACACATCTTTCTTACCCTTTCATTACCTACACATCCACCCACCTCCGCACAGCTTCATCAGTAGTCCATACCTCGAGCCCATATAATATCGTTGGGGCAGCTATATCTTCAAACATACACGAGTGTGTGTATATATATATATATATATATATATATATATATATATATATATATATATATATATATATATATATACGTGTGTGTGAATGCTGTACACCTGTTCCTATATATCACTCTCCGTATGTACATTTCTCATTCGCTTATTTCAGCAATCTGTCTGGACACAGCAAAGGATCACTGGGAAATATCACCACAAAATACATTACTGAATGTAAGGCAAAGGTCTTCTACAAGTATTCCTTAATTACCAGAATGTATACTACAAATTTTAAGCAAAAAAAAAATTTTATAAAAAAAGACACTGAAAATAAAGCAAGTACGATGTTTTCCGTTGGTTTTATAAGCCTATAAGATTAAGTGCATTAGGATTCAGTCAGAGGAGAGGCAATAATTTGTGAAATTTTCGGGAAATGCGTAATCTTCCCATTAGTTCTGATTGTCATTTTAAATGGAAGAGGGAGATTGCATTTCAGAATTTGCAGACGAAACGTAGCTGGCTAAAAAGTTTAGATTAATGGGGGCTGCTGACCTTGGCCACCAGAGGTGTATTTTCACTTACATATATATATATATATATATATATATATATATATATATATATATATATATATATATATATATATATATATATATATATCCTTCCAGAGGAAGACTGAGAAATGTTTTTTGGTTTATAGTGATGAGGTGCAACGAGGTTAGCCATGTTACTAACCCAATACATTTCCCTCGTACAGTAACTAAGTTCCAGTAAGTGCCTTGTCAAGACCTGTATAATTTGGCACAGAAAACTTTACCTCTCGAACCCCCCCACCTCAATTATGCTAATGGCCAACTTTCTTGTACTTCTCCTTCTTTTCTCTATATTACTAATATTTTTCTTTCCTCTTGTAAAACAGTGGCAACTAGAATGGTACTATATACCTCCTTTATTTACCTTCCTGCCCCTGGGGGTACCTTCTACCTTTATGAAGTTACTCTGGCTCTCAGGGATAAAACAGACGACATAAACAGTGAATCATCACTGCATTACGTTGACCTCAGACGTAATGAAGGAGAAGAACAAGGAGGAAAATAGGCACACGGCAGCAGCAGACCTCTCTCAACGTCCCTTCCAGGCTGTTTGTGACGGCAGAAACAAAAATTCAGTGTTGGGAAGATTGAACAGCAAGTAGAGGCCGCCTGACGGAAGAAAATACCCGTTAAAGTTTTATCCTTCTCGAAGAAAAGTAACCATTATGATTACTTTATAAGGTAGATAAGAGACGGTCACGTGTTCTGGCTGATGAATATAAAGTATTAATTCTTTTTTATGCCACGTTCATTTAACAGAGTCCATACCCAAGGCTTCATGGGTGAAACGAAGAGAGAAAAGAGGTTTCTAGTCCTGTATACGCTATATTAAGCCTGGTTATAACACGGGTGTCATCACTCTAAGTCACTGATATATCACACGAGTAGAGGAAAATGTAATGCATTCAGTCATTTTCTAAATAACTATTTGCTCTCGTTTGTGTGTGGCATACGTCAATCAAAGGGCTTCCGTTGCGTCGTGATCAGCGTTGCTGACTGTGAATCACGCCCGGGAATATGATTCCTGGCTCACAGTCAACATAGCTGTTCATCCTCCCCTTGAAGTTTGTCGATAAATGGGTTCGTGGATTAATTTGAGCGATAGTCCCTCATACTCTATAGACACGTGATCAAAGGGCTATACCGTATGAAACAGAATATTCACTTCTAAAAATTCAGAATCTGATGGTACAAAATTTCAGACAGAGAGTTTGCATATTCGTTATATTCCTTACGAAACTTCGTAATATAAAACAGCTTCATAAAGGACTTTTCTATGACGTCAATTTTTTTTAGGATGTCAATCTTATGATTACATTCAGTGACTCTGTAGATAGGTTGCTTCACATTTATCAATGGAGAAAACACATTTTTGAAATACAATATCGGCTATAATAAATCGTAAATGTTGATGTGCAGTAATCATTTATAGTATCACGTTTTCAAGAATATTTAAATGTTGTGAAATACAAAGTTACATTCAGATCCCTGTTCATATAATACATTATGTTATGTTTAGATATGCAAGAATTTCTGTCAGTACATACGTTAAAGGCTTTCATCTGATGTTCATATATACACGGTAAAAAAGGATATAAAACTTATATCATCATATATGATATCCTCTTAAGAGCTTCTGCGATAGAGTGGCTAGCGTCTGTGACAATGATTCGCATACAGGTCAGACAGGGTTCGAATCCTAAAGAGAACAGTCGGCTCACAGCTAATCGAGCTGTTCATCCCTCCCCCTCCCGCCCTGGTGCGGTCCATTTTCTCGTATCTTCGAGCGCCCGTAAGGAAATATATTCATCTAATATGCAAAAAAAACTCCCACGTCACACGATCCGCGAGCAAACTGCTGACGTTTTTTCCTCCAACAGAACAATCAAGTTTCATTTGGCTGAGAGAGAGAGAGAGAGAGAGAGAGAGAGAGAGAGAGAGAGAGAGAGAGAGAGAGAGAGAGAGAGAGAGAGAGAGAGAGAGAGCTTCCAGGTTCTCATTTTAAGTCATGAATGAATTATTTCCATCCATGAAGCCTACTCTTCCCCTTAGGTTGGCTTTCGTATTTCCCTGATTGAAATATATTCAGCCATGATTTCTACGGGGGAACTTTATCATTGGCGATGATTTCGTCCTTAACTCTAATGCCAAAGTTCTGTCAAAAGTTTTTTTTCTTTCTTTCTTTCTTTTGGAGACCTTTTGCTGTGAAGTTGTCGTACTGGCCTTTTAAAAGAGGGTGGGAAGCGAGGACGAAGCCAAGCGAGGGTTATTCCCTCAAAGATTCGAGTCATGTGTTCCCAGCGTTACCTCAGAGAGGCGGGGAAATGTGTGCAGGTATTGAGAAAGGAGTACCTCGTTATTATTTTTCCTCATCGTTAATGTGTGACTACGACTGCGCTACCTCCCTGAAACGGAAACGGCGAAGAATCATGGCTACTATAATCATCATTATCATCATCATTATTATTTTCTATACAGGGAGTTCTGTCCCTTACTTACTTACTTAGTCCAATCAACTTCTAAGATCTAAATAAAAAAAATCATCTCTTTTTAACATACTGCAATGTACATTTTCTGCAATGAGACAAAACAAAAGCCTTCCCCAGTCATCGGCAGTTACATATAATGAGCGCCAAAACAGACAGATATATGGAACTCAAAAAAGAAGATGAAAAAAAAAGGAAAATGGAAAAAAAAAAGTCTTGCAACACAGTTAAAAGTTCAGGCCAATACTGCACTATCTAGAATGAAATTGTAATCAGGTCAGTGCACTTGATGGCAGTCGTGAATGCAATCATGGGGGAGAGAGCTCGACCCCAGACCTCCTTAGTGACTAAAGTGAAACGAAATAATGATACGCAGGCTGGCAAAATCCGGCTGTTGTATTCTCAACCTCAACGTCACTACAAACTGCATAATTATATATACAGCGTCCGGTGAGAGAGAGAGAGAGAGAGAGAGAGAGAGAGAGAGAGAGAGAGAGAGAGAGAGAGAGAGAGAGAGAGAGAGAGAATCCTCATCTGGTTCTCTCTCCTCTCTGGCTCTCTAAGATCAACCAAATCTTTATGGAAGAAAAATTATCATGATGCGGTAGCATAAGAAAAGTAGATGGATAACACAACACGTCTCGTTACCCAGGCCAACCATCCCCTCCCCTCTACACACACACACACACACACACACACACACACACACACACACACACACACACACACACACACACAACTTGACCATGAAGCACTTTAACGGCCTGGCTGGAGTATACCTCGGCGAGGCGCGGAGAGCGCGGGGTCTCTGTGTTGGTGTTGGGACTCAAAAACTGTGTGAATTATATTTGCATCAGATGGGGTGGATTTGTCTCCGTGAGGCACGCAGTGGGTGCAGCATGCACTGAGAAATACGTACAGGTTGAATAAAATCGTATGAACAACCGACCGAATTGCAATCTCACCTTCACGTCGCCTGCCCCTCTCTCTCTCTCTCTCTCTCTCTCTACACACACACCTCCCCTTTCGACCAGCAGCTCCTGTGTGTGTGTGTTCTCACTCAATCGTCACAGGCTGTCACCCTACCAGCCCAGCCCAGGAATCACAACAGAGCTGTGGTTATTTAGCAGATGGTGTCGTGCCGCGCTTCCGCGTCCCCTCGCTTCCCCTCCCCTCGCTGCCTGGTATCACACTGCTCTCAAAATCCACGCCTGAAATACTCATTCCTAGAACCCTGGTCATTCGAGTTCGATGACTTGATCATTTGGGTACGATGGCATCCATAGGAGTATGCTGTAGTGGCAGTGATTGAGTGTACGATGACATCCATTCCAGTACGGGAAATCCCGATGACTTGGTTATCATGCGAGTACGATAACAACTATACGAGTACGATGGAGTTCACGACACAGCAACAGATAAGAGAGATACGATAATTCACCTCAATGAGCACGACACTTTGACCCGGCCATTTCGATCAATATGAGATTCAAAAGACTGACGGAAGCAACTGTTTACGAAAAGCCATTAACCATAAACTCCTTCCTTGAGATCGGTAATATAAACTTTTGAATACGTTCTTATGAACCTTATGGACACTATAAAGACAGACCTGAATACGATTACTTGAGTAAACTTGCTAAAATGACCAGTAATCAATTGACACTCCAAGTATGCTTGGCGAGGGATGAGGAACTGAAAGACAGTCTCCTTCCCTCAATTTCACGTAGCGACGATGAGAAAAGAGAGACATGTTTATTCAATTGGTCATCATGTCTTGTAGTCCTGCCCGCTGGCGCGTTAACCCTCGGGCCGTCTGTGTCGAAGCGTGAACCATCAGTCGAAGTGAGTTGAACACCTTCGTCAGGTGCTCAAGATGGTTCCAAGACCATACACACACACACACACACACACACACACACACACACACACTCAATGATCTCTTCAGGAAACAGACGCCCTAAATCACTAGACTCACATTGTGTCGTAGTTTCCTTATTATCATTATTATCATTATCGCACTTGACTGTACCGCGGGTACATGATACTGTAACTGACTTTGTTGATGGAATACATGATGACTTTATGACTCTTTTTATCGCCGTATCCTTTTTCTTTATCATTTTTGGATTTTATAAAAGCAAAACCTTTAGAAAATAATAAAAAAGACAGGGGAGGTGCAGTACAGGAAGTTTGTTTCTCTTGCTGTAATTGGTGATGAATTGTATCTCTCTTTTTTCCCAAAGGATAAAAACAGACACATTTTCATGGATTTTACCGGCGTAAAGTGCGCCCATATCTACGATAGTTTTGTATCACTTTTCTGTTCATCGCATCAAAGATGTGATACGAGATGAATCACGAGTAGAACTGTTCCCGGCACACCATATCAATACCGCAGTGGTGAAATCAACGGAAGATTCGTAATTCTTTCATTTCCTTTTTCATATCACGAATTCCAGTAGAGACCTTTTTCCCCAGTACAAAAACCATACAAATTCGTAAATATTTCCGTCTTCTGTACACATTTCTACAAATTCAAGCATCGGCCTCACCCCCACTAACCCATGAACATTCATAAAGTGCAACTGGCATTCTACACACATTCATTTCTTTTTCAAATTCGAAAAATGACCTTTCTCAACAGGATATAAGATTTTCCTTAAACGCCCAGGCAATCTACGTACATTTCCTTCAAAATCGAACAATGACCTTTCTCAAAAGCACACTGAAATCATTCAAACATCCTGGCCCTTCAATATACCATTTTTTCTTTAAACGCCAACAACGACCTTTTCCTAGTGACCCTGAGCGAACTAACCAGGTTGGCTGGCTGGCTGGCTGGCTGGCTGGCTGGCTCTGGTGGGTTGGCAGGTTAGCCTACACCACCACCACCACTACCAACACCACAAAACCCCTCCCTGTTCTTCTCTGATTGCAGACATCCGGCTCTGGGGAAACTGTTGAGAGTGTCGCTTCCAGCAGAACATGTCGACCGGCGATGTTCCCCTCACTAATACAGCTCGGGCCCCCAGGCTCATCCCTCCACACACACACACACATACACACACACACACACACACACACACACACACACACACACACTACTGTCTCTCTCTCACTCTCTCTCTGCAAGTTGTAGGTTAGTGAACACATGAACCTCCTCATGTCAGAAAGGGTTCCAGTCCATATGTGATTCGTATCAACGACACTTCATAATACAGCCATTGCCTTTAGGAAGCCTTGTTTACCCTTCATTGACACGCGATAGTAGAACATAATAAGAATAATGAAAGCAACAGTAGAGGTCCATATCTAATTCACCTATTCCTCTTCTGGAGATGTGAATGTGAAAGATGTCGGGTAGGCGGAGTTAAGTAAAGGAAAGAAGTGGGAAATGTGGAACAGGGAAAAAGTTGCCGTCACTAAAGAGAGGAAGTGATAGAGGTATATGATGTTAAATACACGTGGAAAGGATGACCGGGGGAAAACTGAGTAAATGCCTGTCAAAGGGGAAAAAATAGAGGAAGGCCTGAAATGGGGAGGAAGACAATCGAGTGAGGAAACGTGTCTGGGAAAGACATCAGTCTTCAGGAGCAAATGGATCTTGCCAGGGACCTGCTTGTCCGTCCCCGCTGGATGATAGGGAAGATCTTAATGCATACAGAGGGTTCTCAGCAAGACAATATCCGCAGGTGAGTGACGGTGCGGGAAAGAAACCCACTGTGTATAGAGACTCATTCTTCCAGTAGACTCTGGGCGCTGGAGTTGCGCGCTAACCCACTGTCCAAAGGGATCCAGACCTACCCTCTCTCAGGAAGAGAGTATTTAACTCCCCCCTCTCTTTTAAGAGGCCTGGTTTCCTCCTCATCCTCCTCCTCCTCCTTCTTCTCCTGCTCCTTCTCCAATCCCCCTTGCAGCAAGGATCCCCATTTGAGGCTCGTAGTTCCGTAACACTGACCCCCCCCCTCTCTCTCTCTCTCTAACCGCACGTTTGATGTTCTCCGGGAGCCCTCTTTTGTGGAGAAATGTCATCTCCGTTGCGATTTCGGGCAACTCCGTGAAGTTGCCGGCGGCGGAGGCGAGCGGCGGAGGGAAGAGGGAGGCTGGCGCGGTGGTAAATGCTCACCGAGCCATACAGAAACCTCTGGCCTGGAAGCCATAACGATAAACCCTTTATGATAGGTTGGAGGAGGGTCGTCAGACACTGCTAGGGCCTCGCCGCACCGTAAGGCAAGCAGTGGATAAATTTAAGGGCGGAAAAATGAAAAAAAGAAAATTGTTGCGTAAACTAGAACAGTTCCTACAAAAGTATATATATATATATATATATATATATATATATATATATATATATATATATATATATATATATATATATATATATATATATATTCTTTCCCTTCACCCTGCAAGATACTATGAGGGCAAGGTTCTACCATGTGATACATCTTAGCCACATGTCAGGAAGCGTTGACTGGCTGGATGCGGTGTTCTAAGCAGTGTAGGGGGTAACTTATGCCTCGAGTACTTAACCCGGTCATTACCTCGGGTGGAGGTGCGTCAAGGGTGAAATACAAGGAAGGGGAAGGCGTGACTTCGTAGAACGGTGAGTGGGTCTTGTGTCCTGGAACATTTCCGAGAAAAAAAGTAGGCTTTAAGTCTACATCAGATCTTACGCCTCATTTACAGCCAGAGCGGTATCGGTTAGAAGTATCTATCACTTTCCAAGCCACAACCTGTTCTATAACCTGAGAAATGTTCTGAGTACGCACTCGTGTTTATAAGTACAGTTGGCGGTCACGCTGCGAGTGAAAAGTCACCTTCGGCGAGGGAGTATCATGGTCTCTTGATGATGGGGGGAGTACAGTCTCGCCAAAAGGCCTCTTACTCCAAAGGATTAGACCGTAGAGCTGCAGCCTCTCTCAGCGCTCCTACACAAAGCTTGTGAGTAACTGTGGCATCGACAAAACATCCTGACGTTCACGACCTGAGCACAGAGCAGTCTTAACTTCTCTCCTTTAGCCCCCACTCAGCCGGGGTCGCTCCCAGCAACATTCTCCCACCCGCAGTCAGGTACTTTTTCAACCCCATCCCTAACTCATCCCCTCCGTGACACATCGCGTTATCTCTCAATCCAGCAAAGGTGATTTGTACCCTAGTCTGGGCTGAACCAGGTGACCCATTTAGAGTCAAAGCCTGTCGCCTGGGGTCACATGATACACTTGATAGCTACAGACAAAAGCACTCTCTTGAGTTCGAAAATATTTCCTCCCATATGACTCCACTTCTTTTTCTCCTCTCCATTAGAAGATCCATGAGATCTTTTCATCTAGAGCCTCCTTCTATAGCAGCTTCATACGCCTCCGCCTCCCTCTCCCTCAAGATCCGTGGGGTCTCGGCATCGGAACATCGGCAATGCCTCCTCCTTTTCCTGCTGCGCCGGCAATCCCGCCAACTGACCTAGGCAACACCTGCTCTATCGTGTTGTGCAGCTTCGGAACCTTGGCAATGCCTCCTTCCTTCTTCAGCAGCAACCAAGAGACGAGGCAACGAATGAACCCCTCCTTGGGGGACTCTTCCCTCACTTCTGCAGCAGCAGCAGCAGCAGCAGCAACCGTTTGACATCTCTCTCGCCTCCTGCAACTGCACCACGAGACTTCTACCTGCACCAATTCCAACCAAACTCTTCAGGACATCTGCCTCAACTCACCTCTTTACCAACTCCTGCACCAGCAGTAAACAGCTACCTCCCTAAGTTGCATTTCCCCCTACTTGTCAACGAAGCACTTTTGTGTCATCAGTGTTTCAGTAACCCTCTCTCAGCCCATCACCATAAACACAGGTACTAGACAACTTGCAAACCGCTAGAGTATCCAAGAGCCATACATCTATTTACCAAGCTTCACCCCTTTTTATTCTGTGAGCAACTTCTCTTTATCTCCTCAGGCACTGTCATATATATATATATATATATATATATATATATATATATATATATATATATATATAACACCGCCTACAAAGACGATATTTACTTGAGATAATAATAATGATGATAATAGTAAAATCATAATAATGATAATAATAATAATAATAATAATAATGATAATGATAATAATAATAATGATAATAATAATAATAATAGTGTTACAAAATAACAAACAGGGAACACTTTCTAACTTTTCCTAAGCCAACTAACTCCTGCGTAAAACAACGTTTGCAAAACACGTCCACAACTCCACACGAACGAACGTACGAAACGGGAGACAGAGGAGGGTTGCGAAGTACGGCAATAAATCTGAGGGGAGAGTACAAAACACAAGACATAGTGGTACAGAGTGGTCCAATAATTTAGAGGGAATATGCAGCAGCCTCGAGGAGGAGGAGGGAGGGAGGAGGGAGAGGCCGATCGACTCTGGTAAACTGGCCGTGGCATCTGTTGGGAGCTCCACCCTTGGTAGACTGTGAGGCCGATTCCTTGCTCCGTTATCAGCGTGTGGTCTCACGTGAGCCTCGTACAAACTCGCCCCCCCTCACACCAGACTTGGGGGGCAAGATACATCACGATGTCTTCATGCAAAAGCGTTCATTATTTCCTCTCAAAGCAAACGACATGAAAGTCTAGGGACAGATTACTGTATGGCAATTGAGAGATCAGATACTCGTCTTAAGTTTACAGATGACCAGTCTGTAAGTTACGAGATAGAAGATCAGAGAACACACACACACACACACACACACACACACACATATACATATATATATATATATATATATATATATATATATATATATATATATATGATCATTCAGCTGAAGTTCTTCGAACGATGGACGCTCGCCTAAGGCTCCTGTGAACACGAAGCACCAGAACAAGCCATCCAAGCACCTGAGAACAGAATAAGGGGGAAAAAAAAGGAAATCCAGCCTTGTCGAGAGACGGGTTCGTTGTGGGATCAGGGAAGCGGGAATCTTTCTCTCTCTCCCACACCCGGAGTCACTGAGCACCGTCAGCCAAAATCACCACCTCGACTCTCCACTGGCAAATGTTGATGACTTGGGGAGAGACAAGCCAAGACTTTGGACCATGTGCTTCAGATCGTCTTGACCACAGTCTGAGTTACTGCTCGACCGTGTGCAATACTTTGACGCGAGCAATACTGAAGCCAGTTGGCAGTTACTGAGAGACTGGAGGCCTAGCGTAGACGGTGGGAGGAGAAGGGATTGAAGGCAGATTGAACAAGAGACAATACTCATGTGAACTTTTTCCATCTATTGATGTTATGGGACTATTGGCGCACTTGCGTTCTAAATCAATACATAAGCTTCTCTCCACGACACTTGGCAGAGATGCGCGAGGAGTGGCCTCGAATATGTCTCGCGTGATGGAATGTTTCTTGTCCACTGTTGGAATATTCCTGCAAAAAAAAAAAACCTGGCTCCCAAGTGTTCTTGCCTCTGTTTGTGAAGCAGATGTGTAGAAAAGCAGACATTTTGTGCAACATGTACAGCTAACATTTGCTCACTGCCATCATGATAAGAAATTACTCAGGATCTAATTAAGGAACGAAAACAAAAAAATATGAATAATGAGTAAACGGACAGTGATAAAGTGTTCAGTTACGATAAATATGATGATGATAGTCACGACAGTGCTAGAATGATATTGATAATAACAAATGCCGTCATATAAACTGGTTCAGGGACTGTGAGAAGTGGATCCGCGACATTGCTTACACTAAAAGAAGTGTGATTTACTGCAACACTCTCTTGCACGTTGCCTTTTATATTGCCGACGGTCGTCCCCATGCAATAGGCTAAAGAACCGACAAGACACACACACACACACACACACACACACACACACTGTATACAACATCCTCAGTTATGTTCGTATTATCTGCCGGAAAAATTTGGAGTCTCGGGGGTTGTAAGAGTCAATCTACGCTTCTGGGAGCGCTGGAAGAATGAACTACTGGCAAACTTCACTTGGGTTTTAATGAGCTGGTTGGGGTTTGCTTAACAAGCCGGAATGAAATGAAAAGACTGGCCATAAATCTGTGTGTGTGTGTGTGTGTGTGTGTGTATGTGTGTGTGTGTGTGTGTGTGTGTGTGTTGCTGTGTTTTCCTAGTAGTAATCTGAAAACTCGCTTTGTAGATTTGGCCAGAGGAATTTTTCGGGTATAATGGTTGGAAAGTTCAAACGGTCTGGTTTGTTAATAATAACAATAATAACAATAATGATAATAATAATGATTATGATAATAATAATAATAATAATAATAATAATAATAATAATAATAATAATAAAGTTAAACTATGTTAATCACACAATCAATACAGTTTGTGGAATCGTAAATGCTTCACTTTAGTCTCAAGCCAAACTGATTTTCCTGTGCTGTGTCGCTGCTGCAATTTGCAATACGTACAGAAACCTGGCAACAAAGGTCAAAAAAGGGTATCATAGATATACTACCTTCACAGACAGCTTTAGGACTTCATGCTGACCTATTCAAGAAGTGAGACTCGGTTCCACTGAAATGCTGAACTCGAATGTATGACTTCATGTCGTCTGTGGCCCCGAACACCTGTGAATGAGAGGATGCTTACAAGCAGGATGGAGGAGCTGGAGGATTCTCCTCTCGCAGGGGCGTTGTCACCTGTGCGAAGACTGTGGCTTTAGGCTGACCTTGTGTGTGAGATGGCGAGTCAACCTTTGCCTTGAACCAGCGTATCATTCTCGAGCGGGTGGCACTTCAGATAAAACCGAATTGTTAATGTACGGTTATCATCAACTGTGTATCTGCTCATACCTTGAACTCTTAGACTGCTAATGTGCATATCCTCTGTGATAAGTATGTCTTTCCACAAGTGATTCATCTTGAAAAAAAAAAAAAAAAGCAATGTTGAAACATTTCAAATAAGAGTCTTTCCTCTTCTTCGTTAGTCTCTCAAAATACATCACATTCTTGAGCCTCTTATTATTACTCCTAGGTCCGACGTGATGCTGTTTAGAGAATTAAGAGCATCAGCAGTTATTTACTGAGGGTCATGTCTGATAATCTTGAGAATCTTACCTCGACGTGTGATTTGATTTGTAAAACACAAGCTGAATGATCATCTAAATGATCCTACAGTACACAGGAATACCACAGATTGTAACTGAACATGAACTCGTATGGTAAATGACGCTTTAAAGTAAGATCGACAGATCAATCAATTCCCCAACACATCTTAGGTGAGTGGACGGTGGGGGTAAACACTCTCCTCAGAAGCTCTTCCTTTAACCCTTGGTAAGCACACCAATACTTCGGTTGGGGGCCTGTGCTGGGGTTAGCCTTGTAGACTCAGCCTTTGTTTGGCTCAAAGGCAATGGGGGGAGACCAGCTGGAGCGGAAACCTTCGCCACTGCTCTTGTGCAGAGGAGGTAAGGTCCTTGTTGGCTTCAAAGGCTAAGCGTGAAGCGGGTTCTGAGTACGAATCTTTGATGCAAGGGATGTGTGGTTGGGCGTGAGAGAGTTGCAGCCTCGCTGAGTTACACGAGAGACGCGCTAAAAGCAGCCACCACCACACCACCACCACCACCCATCCTAACACCACCCTCTACCCACCCCACCCAACGCGAGGATTCCTTCTTTGGGGTCGGGGCCCAACGCTCCTGCTGCATCGTCAGTCAAAGGCAGACACGACTTCACGATCTCTTTTGAGAGGTTCACATCCCTTCCCTCCCTCCGCACAGGGTGTAGCATGCAACAAAGGACAGGCCACTTCATACGCGGGAGAAAGAACAAGAGAATTACCATAATCAACAATGGAGTTCAGTGACAAGGATTATCATCGTAATTTCGCAAGAGGAAAATTCATTATGTTTTGTATTTACTATTTAGACGATATATAAAAATCAGATAGTGGTGATATCTGTCTCTATATCATGTCTACGCAGCTGTAATGTCGGAACAGAAAACAACCAGAAAACTACCATTGCCAACAATAACTTCTACTTTCTACAATAACTCCCACTGTCTACAATATTTCCCACTGCTTACAATAGCTCCCACTGTCTACAATAACTCCCACTGTGTATAATAACTCCCTCTGTCTACAG
Source organism: Panulirus ornatus (assembly GCF_036320965.1). NCBI lineage: Eukaryota > Metazoa > Arthropoda > Malacostraca > Decapoda > Palinuridae > Panulirus > Panulirus ornatus. Next base: position 66,460,314 of record NC_092242.1, read on the forward strand.
TAACTCCCACTGTCTATAATAACTACCACTAGCAACAATAACTAACATTACCAACAATAACTACCATTGTCAACAATGAAAAAAAAAATCAAATGAAAACCAGAGTTCTCGTAAATATACGTTTACTAATGAGATGATAGACATATAACATTTTAATGGCATTTCCCTGTATAGTGAGGGTCAGAAGAGCTGTTCAGTAAGAGTAGAAAGAAATGACGTCAGGAGAGCTTTGTGTTTTGCTCTTCAACTAATACACAAACTAGATTACAAATGATATTCGTCTGCATCTCATTGTTATATAGAGCTGTGTGGTTCAGAATAGAGGAATCAGGGTAACAAAAAAAAATATTGATTGATAAATAGAAAACTCAGTATATGGAAATGAAAATGATTTCTTTTTTACTACAGTCATCAGCTGCCGGAGGATGAGAACAGAGGAGAGGGAGGAAAAGCTGTCATGTATATGTAAGGCGATGAGGGGCAGGAGTACACGATTGCATGAATAAGGAAACAATGGGTTACCAGCCACGTACTGGAGGGAGAGTACGTCTGTAATTTCCATTTGCATTCCAAAGATGAATATGAAAAGCAAAAAGGAGGAAAAAAGTGAACTCGTGAATTCTGGTGAAATGTAGTGTTGCATTATGTGTCGTAATGGACTCTAGTGTGTTTTGCAGAAATACGTGAAGTTAGAATGTACCTAATGCATGACGGATGCTATCTAGACTTGTATATATATATATATATATATATATATATATATATATATATATATATATATATACAAGCACTATGATAACGAATTTTGTTGTCGTGCAAGTAAAGGCATTGTTTTAAATGCAGATATATAAAGAAATGATAACAGTACATTTGATGAAATAAATATACAGGACATCCAGGTGTGTGAACTCTCGCCCTGTGTAATAAAATGATTACCATAATTGTGGTTACAACCATTTTGAATTTCCAATGAAGTTTAGTTAATACATTTCATCGTAAAGAGAGAATGGGTTTCATGGTCTATTTGTGTTAAAACTGTATCCATTATAATTACTGCTGGATCTCTCTCTCTCTCTCTCTCTCTCTCTCTCTCTCTCTCTCTCTATATATATATATATATATATATATATATATATATATATATATATATATATATATATATATGTAGAATTCAACATGTGGTAATCTGTATTACTATTATGTCCAAACACCATCAGTCCCATTAATACCAAAATGTGTGTGTGTGTGTGTGTGTGTGTGTGTGTGTGTGTGTGTGTGTGTGTGTGTGTGTGTGTGTGTGTGATAAACTAACCCAAAAATCTCCTTTCCTCTCTGAGGGATGAGAGCTTTCCTTCCAGTTCTCAGAGACTGGAAACCACGTCATAATCTATCATCTCCCGCCGTCCGTCAAGTCCAGAGTCCATATTTACATCATAATTTGGCTGATACAAGAAGACTTAGTGGGTAAATATGAGACATTCTGTGACGTATAATTGTGATGCTGTCTCCTGGAAGAAAGCTTTCCAGGCTGGTCCGTGTAAAGAGGAGCTGCTGGAATAATATGAGGAGCTGGTGACGAGAACTTCTTTGGCTGTATTGAGTTACAAAGTTAGTTCTGAAGTTCCTTTTCTTTACAGTTCTTTGAATACTTTCCATCCCGATAGCAATATATATATATATATATATATCTATATATATATATATATATATATATATATATATATATATATATATATATATATATATATATATATATATACATATATATATATATATATATATATACATATATATATATATATATATGTATATATATATATATATATATATATATATATATATATATATATATATATATATATATATATATATATATATATATTCTGGTATATTCTGAGAAAAACGTCAGAAATAAACTGTATAAACGACAGCAGTAACGGGGACATTTGAAGGCTAATGTACAGCAGCGAGGAGTCGGTGATAGCTTAAAAAACTACTTAGCGGAATTACATTTTCATGTCAAGTTAAAATCCTGTTTTTCCTCTTTTTTTACCAGACAACCCCATCGTGGGCTAATCAGGCCTCCTGTTGTCCGTCTTTCTCATGTAATTTTCATGTAATGTAATTCAATCCTAAAAGGACTTCCTGTCGAATAAGCGAGATCCTAAAGAATAAGTTTCGACGCTACCTCGACCCAGCTATGTGATCCTTCGTTTATATTATCCACATCTTTTCAGTCAGTGGTTCTTGCGGTATTGGAACATCTACTTCTTTAGTTCACTGAGCAAACTGATCCTTAAAGTAAGAGATTCTTCACACGTGGAGTCCTACAGCTTCGAGATTCTTCAAATCCGAAATCTTATTAATACTTGATCCTTCAGAGGTTCGATCTTTCTGCAACTTATACCTTCAAATCCTTTATCCCTGTACTGTCTGATCCTCAGATGGTCAGACTGTTCGACCAGGAATAAACATTCCCTGTTCTTTCTACTTCTTACATTTCCCTCGCGTGGCTGGTCAACACGTAATATATATATATATATATATATATATATATATATATATATATATATATATATATATATATATATATATATACACTAACTGGGATGTAAGAATGTATACTCCTACGATAAATCAATTTCCCACATGGTGTGGCTCCGATTCGTTATCAACACAATACAATACAATACAATACAATGGACCTTTTTTTTCTAGGGGGAGGCTTGTGCCTTTCTCAAACACCCACTCGACAGGAACTTGGCACGACAATTCGTTCTCGATAATAGAGGGGTGTGGGTCGACTTGGTTCACAGCGAAAAATCGCTTATAGTGCAACTTCAAGCCAGACCTACCAATGCTGAATTGCAGCAAGCTTGGGCTGACTCTATTTCCCTCCTAGGATACAGCTCTATGTAAACCTATTTCAGTCTGATAGAGGAGAGACTACGAGAGGGAAAAGGGTATGATACTCTAATTGTAGGATCAGAGAGGGTAGTTAAACCACGTCCTTGATGGTTCATTTTGGATTTTCTCTTTTGTAAGTTTATGAACGAGGATTTCCTTATTCCCTACGCTGGTTCTCATGCTTCCTAAGTAACCAGTCTGTTGCTGATGTATACGTACATGTGTGTGTGTGTGTGTGTGTGTGTGTGTGTGTGTGTGTGTGTGTGTGTGTGTGTGTGTATGCAGTCCCCTTTTTTGGG
>NC_092242.1:66466019-66528519 GCF_036320965.1 Panulirus ornatus
TGAGGAAGCACAAGGGTCCCCCCCCCCCCCCGGGCTGAATGGTCCATCCAAGACCCATATTCCGTCTCTCTCTCTCTCTCTCTCTCTCTCTCTCTCTCTCTCTCTCTCTCTCTCTCTCGATCAATCAAGTTTCCTCTCAAAGGTCATACTACACCACGTCATTAACTTCAGCTTCCGCCATTCATGTCCTCGACTCGTATTGCCGCTTGGTCTGCCCCTCCCTTCCCCTCGTCTCCCTCCCTCCTTCCTTCCCTCCGTCCCTCCCTCCGTCCCTCCTTCCCTCCTTCCTTCCCTCCCTCCTTCTGATAACTCGCATCACTGCGGTTGTGAGGGGAATCAAAAAGCCGAGCAATTAGCGATTCTTTTTTTTTTTCCCATTCTTACTTATCAGGCGATGAAAAATCTTGACGATACAAAAAAAAAAAAAAAAAAGATTCATATAATATCCCTCGTCCCTCAAAAGCAAAAAAAAAAAAAAAGTCAAAACGACACAGGGACACAGCACCGAAAGTTTGCAACATTGAGTAAAAAAAAAAACATTTCGGTTTGATTTTTCCAGTGTAACAATGCCACTACAGCTGGAAAACAGAGACATAAACAGGATATACTGTTAGGTGAATATCTACTACATTCTATCCGGTGTATATATATATATATATATATATATATATATATATATATATATATATATATATATATATATATATATACAGGGTTTGATTTCAGTGTGAATTTGAATGGAGAGAAAGTGGAGGAGGTGGAGTGTTTTAGACACCTGAGAATGGATATGGGAGCGGATGGAATCGTGGGAACTTTAGCACCATCATTATCATCATTTCATTATCATCATATCTGTTATGATTATCAATATGATCATTATTACTATTCACTCCTTCCTTCGGTCAGTCGTGCACCTGGCGTCGAAGCTATGATCAGTTGGGGCGCTTTAGTTAGCAAGATATAGTCCACACTCACACTTCCTCCACAGTACGCCTCTACCCGCTCCTCAGTCCTACCCTCCCTCATCAACTCCTCACCCACACACCCCTCCCTGCACGGCCCTCTCCTCCCATGACCCTCCACGGTTCTTCTCCCCACAAGCCCATGGCCTCACGCACGATCAGAACTGTCATGTGTGATTGTAAAGTACTGGGGGTCTTAGGGGAACGTTTGTGTTGTGTAAATGTGATGACATATCACTAAAAATATCTAATTACTACTATCCCTGTAACCATATTCCTCCCCTCTGGTTTTTCAATTTTCCAAAAGAGGAACGGTGAAGGGGGCCAATTGAGGATATTCCCTTAAAGACTCAGTCCTCTGTTCTTAACGCTACCTCGCTAACGCGGGAAATGGCGAATAGTATGAAGAAGAAAAAAAGAAAAAACAAATATATATATATATATATATATATATATATATATATATTATATATATATATATATATATATATATATATATATATATATATATATGATTTAAGATTATAAATGATAACATATTTGCATAAATACATGGGAAGCTTCGTCGTATTCCCAAGACATTCTTGATTTACCTTCCTGGAAATCTGTAACAAGCTACATCCACAATCTCAGATGTCACAGTCTAATGAGGAAGAAAATCTCATCTTTTTAGCTGTCCCATCTCTCACTATCAGCTGTATACGTCATGCTTTTGATCCCCTTACTGTGAATAAAAAGAATGGTACATCATAGATATCAGGAATGTCTATAATCATTATCATTATCACTATTACTATCATTATCATTATCATTATCAGTGTTAGTATTAGTATTAGTATTTCAAGCCTACGATGGTATCTCCATATCACTGACACTCCATTCTCTCTCTCTGTCCTTGGCCTCATCTAATAGAAAACGGGAGCATGTCTGTAGGACTAACCATTGAAAACAATGTATAGTCCACAGGAAAAGTTTATGTGCCAACATATGAAACAGTAGAAGACTACGGGACACTGTGACCATGGGCGTAGGAAAGAGCCACTTCAGGACGGGTTAAAGTAGATCAAATTATGACAAAATCAATTTTGTGACAAAATCAAGCACTGTCATTTGACGTTGGGTTTTCTCGCTCCAAAAGAATCCATCATTACTGCTCTCGTGCGCAACATAGCCTGAAGGATGCAGTAAAAAGAGGCCCTGGAGTTGTAGAATAATGATATATATATATATATATATATATATATATATATATATATATATATATATATATATATATATATATATATATATATATAATGGTATGTCCAGTTTCATTACGGTATCTGTGAGTATCATTACTATAAAGTGTTTACATAAAACCATCCACTGTACTCAACAGGCGATAGTATTTTGCTGGCCCGAGGCAGTGCATTGTGTTGGGTACACAATTGTGTAGAATGGTAGGGGAACGGCTTCTGGGTACGTGGTCTCGTAAATGAGTGGCTCGCCGGCCAGTTTTTTCCCCTGAGCTGCTTCTGTGTCGTGAGGTTTTGCAATGTGGACATAAGGTGTATATGTCTGTGTGTGTGTGTGTGTGTGTGTGTGTGTGTGTGTGTGTGTGTGTAAGAAACCACGATGGTAAGAGTGATGTATCATGTTTGCATGAATTGTTATCGTTGGTGAAAATAAGTCAATACGTCAACTGTTCTTCTCTTTTCTCTCCGTAAGTCTGTATGGCTGAAGCGGGTGTCAATTCGAGCCAACGAAAAAAAGAAAATATCCAAGATAAGTTTTTTCTCCGAGCATATTGCCGCTGCCGTCATCTGATTACAATTCTAGACACGTAAGCTGTATAAACTATATATATATATATAAATATATATATACATATATATATATATATATATATATATATATATATATATATATATATATATATATATATATATATATATGCACCTCTGGGAGGTGGGGTGTTCAGTCCCGCTTTGCAACAATCAATTTCTTCATCTTAGATACCTAAGCCCAATAGCCATACGGGGTGTTCCATCTCTACCTCTCTTCTTTAATAAAACCTTGACAAAATAATTTGGTTTACTGAAATAATAACTTGCCACTTGAGGTCATAATAATGAATTCTGGCCCCAGAGACCGGTGCCTAAGATGAATCTATACATTGAATGATCTTTCCGTCGGGTAGATAAATGGAGGAGACATTCAGTCTATAACAGGGACGGTGTTGGGAGAACTTCCATTCATCTGTGGACCAGACTTAGCAGTGGTTCCCCTGAGGTTTTCGTCAGTGTGTTCGGCGCCTCTCTACAAACCTGATGTGCTCATGAGCGTACGCTTCGCTAATGTGAGTAGGCAAGGGCCACATGCATAGCGAGAGTGGGTCTTAGAATTACCCTCAACACCTGGAGAAGGTGTTGAAGAAGATTCTTCGGTGGGTGGATTCAGCAGTTTATGTTGTCCTTAATGACCCCGGCAGTTGATAGGCCTGACGCCCAAACTACCAACCAGCCAACCAGCTGCGGACAGAGGCTTCACAGATACCTGTCGGAGTTCAGGTGTGGACGAAGGAAGGAGGAGGGGGTAGCCGGGGCTTATCTGCCTAATCAATGCCTCCAAGGAGAGACTCCCGGATGATCTGCGCTGTTCCTTTCTTTCTTGACCGTTGTATCCCAGTGTGAGACTACCTTCGTTGACAAATTCGATGACAGCTGACCGATCCGAATATTGAAGCAGACTGAACTTGATCGAAAAATGTATATAACTAGTAGAATACACCAGCGACAAAAAAAAAAAAATTTACTAAAACAAATTCATCTATTCCTGGTGTTCTATGAGGACATTTGACATATAAATCTATAAACATTAGCATGACAAAAATGAGCGATATGCAGCTGAGCTTCGTCCTCTGAGGAAATCCCTCCAGACAGATGCTGTCTGGGAGAGGCTTGTCTACGCTAAAGGTTCATCGCCCTACAAAGCAGCTATGGAATATTTCACGCGTCGTATTTCCTTTTAGCACCAACTGATAAGCCATCATAGTCTTTACATTCTTTTTCTTTTTCTTTTTGGTTTTCGACATGTGAGCGATGGGAGCCATAAGCCATCATATTCTCTCTTGGCTTTCCGACACTCGAGGCGATGGTAGCCACCCTGTGATCACCACTGTCTTTTACGAGGTAAATGATATCATCAGACGCAATAGGACAAAGAGGCTAACATGGCGTGGTATTTGGGGACTAATATGTCGTCCTAATATGTGGCAGGGAAGTTCCTGACCCCTAGAGTTGCCGCTGCTGCGCCACTATATATATATATATATATATATATATATATATATATATGTGTGTGTGTGTGTGTGTGTGTGTGTGTGTGTGTGTGTGAATGTAAACTCAGTACCATCATTTCACACCATTTCCCCTCACTTTCTCAATCTATGACTCTTCTTCCCATGACTGATGAAGATGGGGGTGGGGAAAGAAAAAAAAAAAGAGAATAGCCAAGTTCCTTCACCGAGACGTTATCTGTGATTCGAACAATCGTCACTGGGTGTAACACGTTGCTGGCGAGCGAGTTAGGTTGCGTCACTTCTTAAGTTTCCCTGCCATATCACAAGACGACAAGATCAATCTTCTCTTAGTCACCAACCAAGGCTGTATGCAGTCGACAAATAACCCCCATATCTTAATCGATCACATATTGATCCTCACCCTGCTGTATATAATAGCCTGTCTCCATTACCCAAACGGTGAGACAACACGAGTTTATTTCAGTAACAAATAAAGAGAAAACGGCAAATCACTCGAATGAGACTCTATCTTTTGATACCTGTTCAATCCGGTTCACAAACAGAGGCCGTCGGCAAACCCATTTCTTCTCACTGATAGAATAACAGTAAGAACAAATACTAGCGTTTCGTGACGAGGAAACATCCTAAGCGTGTGTCCTACCCACTAGCACAGTGACACCATTATTATCATCACCATCCTCCGGAGATACAGTTACGAGCTGGAAAAAAAAAAGGAAAAAAAAAATGCGAGGACTTTGAGGTAGGTGGGGGTGGGTGTAACTGGTTCCACTTGGGTTATGTTTTCCTTGCTTTGTCCTACACTGGTGGGCGCGCGTCGACAACACCGCCACACGCAGCTAGAATTACGTCTCTTCTTAAGATGTATCTATCTATCTGTCTATCTATCTATCTACACATACAAGTATATACATATATATATATTCATGTTAGCTGAGACGGCACGGGCGAATAAGGCCCTAATCAAGGTCACCTCATTAACGATATATACATATATATATATATATATATATATATATATATATATATATATATATATATATATATATATATATATATATATATATATATAAGTAACTAATATTTTTTTCATCTGAGGGTGAAGGTTAACGATTGTAAGTTGCAAGGAAGCAAAGTGGAATTCCTGCAGATGAACACCGCCACTTTCCTCGTTATCCACGGAAGGTCACCCGTCTGAGACCAAATAAATGAACGTTCTCACAAAAGTATTCATATTTCTGACCAAAGAAATGTCACTATTCTTTTTTCTATGTTAGTTGAGACGGCGTGGGCAACTGGACGCCATGGACAAGGCCAACTTATCACTTATCAACGTTGTATATATATATATATATATATATATATATATATATATATATATATATATATATACATATATATATATATATATATATATATATATATATATGTACCACAGCCTAAGCCAGGTATCCAGTTTATCGGCCAAGCTCCTCAGGGGAGAGGATGAACAACTGGGTTAACTTCGTGCCAGCTGTCTCGAGCAAGACTCAAACTTATGAGGACTCGAACCGATAACTTTCCAATCATCACTCTAAACACAGGCGGGGAACCACCCGCTGTTGCAACTAGCTGGCGCCCACCAACACCACGAGAGAGAGAGAGAGAGAGAGAGAGAGAGAGAGAGAGAGAGAGAGAGAGAGAGAGAGAGAGAGAGAGAGAGAGAGAGAGAGGCAAAAGGTGAGGGGAAGGAGGGGTAGTAATGAGGGGAATTTGGTAACGAATGAGTGGTGGTGGTGGTGGCGTTGCCGTGCCCCGCCGCGCAACCTCACTTCACCCGGGAACCTGATGATCATGCAAGCCTTCCCTTCATATGTTGTTGTACCGACGCCACAAACAGGCTGATGACCAGAGGCGATCTGCTTGTGGACATGGGAAGAGCAACACCTGCGTGCATGTACTCCCTGACCTGACCCATGAAGTTTGCATTGCCCCATGAACAGAACAAGGGCGTCCCTCGGCTGTTTGGAGTGTGGACAACATTCACATACCTGCTTGAGGGCGCGCTGGATGAACCTCCTTGTTCTCGAGACGCTTCTACAAGATAATCTTTATTTACAGATCCAACGTAACATATCTATATTTTTTTCTTTATCTGTATGATCGACTGATAACATAGCCTTGAAAATATACCTTCATGTTGTAAACAAGTTGTTTTGGGCGCATTTCACAACATTTCTGAAGCCTCCTGTGTATCGATAGTTTACTGATCTTATTGCCGGCGTTTAATATATAAATTTCATGAGTAACATGAGACTCACGTCGGTTCCATCTGTGCTGCATAGATGTATGTCGTATGAAATACATAAAGATACAGTATATATGAACGAAGCGGTTATACTTAAGAAGGGAATGAATTAAAAAGTAAATTTACATTTTTCTTTCTTTTTCGGTGATCAAATGCTTTCCAGAATAAATGAGACTAAGAAAACTAATTCTTGTTATGGACTGAACTGTTTGGCATGGATGAGATATATCAAAAAAAAAGGTGTAAATCATCCTTACTTCCTCATGTGACGGATGAAGATACTTCTTGGCTGAAAATTCAGATCTCGCCCACATTCTGTTCTGGACAGATTGTCTTGTGGCTCGAGCGACCAACAAGCCTACTCACTGAGGCCTGAGCACTTTCCATCATTCATGTCACCTCAGCACTTCCCTACGTTCCCTATCACCTCACAGGCAGACCAAACCCACGCACTACCACATGTATCAGAGCAAGTCTGCTTTGTGCTGCCTGCATCTGCTTGCTTGAGCTGCTTGCGTTAGTTTTCACTGATCTCATTCGTCATCTTCGTGAAAATTACCGATACATCCGTTATGAACACTTTTATCTTGACACATTCAAATTTAGTCCCCGCAAGGTTTTATAAAGTCCTGTTAATAAAACCCGCATTATTTCCTTTATTTACATAAAGTTACTGAAATCCTTTTGCCATCCTATTTCATTTATTTACATTACTGTAATCCCTTTGCTAATTCATCATCACCATAAACCATTAACAAAGGATGACTATGATTCAGTGAGGGAGATGAGCGGGTAAAGACGTAAAGCAAGCTTCCTTTTTTTCCCCCCCTTCGTGTGCCATTCGAAGCAACCCGACCATCGAAGCTGAGGCGGCTACATGCTCGAAGCCACTTCATACCATGCAAAAATATTTGGCAGGTTTCTGCATTTATTTGTGATACTCATAGATAAATAAAAAGAGTAACGTATTAACAAGAAACTAATGATTTTACGGAAATACAACACTTTACAGTTGAAATACCCCATTATGAGAACAGGACCATCTTTGTGAAGTGAGTATCTTACTGCTCCATGTACTAAGTCCTGATCGTTCCATCATAGTCTTCATTTCACGTGACCTCCGGCTTATCAAAAATCCTTTGGAGGATCATAAATCATCAAACCCACAAGGTACATCTCTCCTGCACGTACTGATACTCTCCCACTGGTCCTTCTTGAAGACCAAAACTGCCTCCTATTAGGGAGGCTAATCCTCCTCATCCTCTGTCGTCTCTTCCCCTCTCTGCTGTCATGCACTCCCTTCTGGACACAAGAACGTGTGAGAACTTATCTCTTTCTGCAAGTTCTGTCTCCTCACTGCCAAAAGCATCAGGTCCACCTTCGCCTTGTTCCATCCTTGCGTTCCAGTTGATTTTCACACTGTGGCTACAAGTCCGTCTGCATCTGCATGTACATCATTTTCAGTCAGGCATGTCCAATCGATTCACACGGCTGACCTCGCGGCATTACTGGCAACGCTGATTCGTCCTTTCACTTCATTTGGTGTCGTGTGTGTGTGTGTGTGTGTGTGTGTGTGTGTGTGTAACTGGCAAACATTCTACTTTTCGTAATCTCTCTCTACAAACGAAATGACTGTGGAGTCATCACATTCCAACGAATCTGTCATTTCTTTTTTTTTCTCTTTTTTTTCTTTTTCTTTTTAAACTATGAAAACATCACCTATAAAACCCTGTCCTCGGCCACGCACTGTAACACAAACCCGGTCATACCCGTTCGTTCGGTTACGTGTGTACGAGGAGGCTTCTCTTCTTCCCTCTTCTTCAATTCGATCCATTCCATTGGTTTCATGGCGTCTATCAATACACACACACACACACACACACACACGCGCGCGCGCGCGCGCGCGCGTGTGTGCGTGAGGAATCCTGCAAAATCAAAACTTCTGTTTGGGTTCAGTGAACCTGCCTGTGCCTCCTGCTTATAGATACGTTACGAGCAGTTATCGGAAACTATACGAGGAAAGTATCAGAATACCAGCGGAGACGCGCAGTAAACCGTGGTGGAGTAGCGGATTACCATCGAAAATGAGCGGATTTCACGAATCTTAATGAAAGATTTGATCGAGAATGATATTGGGAAGTGTAGTGTTTATGTCTGTTATTTCACAATGTTCAATTCTCAGTCGACTGCTGCAGAGACGTGAGGTTACACCCACGTAAGAAATGATACTGAAGTAATGCATCTCGGTTACATATATATATATATATATATATATATATATATATATATATATATATATATATATATATATATATATATATATATATATTGGAGTTGGGGAGGTGGTGGGTGACTGACCACAGCAGGAGTGGGCCGGATCGTTGAGGTCATCCCACACATGACTCTACTCAGAGGTCATGATCTACTTGCCGTCGGTCGACACTGAGTGTGGCGATGAATTCGTTCTCCTGCGTCACCAGCGGTAGATGACCTATATCCCCCCACGCGGCGCGCTTCGGAGGGGAGTAACAGAGAAAGACTCACATGACGACGAGATACAGGAGAGAGGGAGTTTATCAGGCAGGCCTCGAGGAGGTACGTAGGAGGTGCCTCGGTTTACTACTTCGACGTCGAGGACAAATTTTCCTCTTCCACTAACGCACAGAAAACGATTAATTCATGCAGCAATTTCGTTAAATGTTATGATATCGTGGATGCAATGTACCGTAAGCACAGCTCCCTAGCAGACCTTTCCATGGTGTCCTACGTCCGCTTCACACACACCTAGCTCAGTCCATTGACAGCACGTCGAGCCCTGTGTAATACATCGTTCCAGTTCACTCTATCCCGTCTACGCCTTTCACCCTCCTGAATGTTCGGGCCCCGACCATCCGTCAAAATCTCATTCACTCCATCCGTTTGAAATTCTACTCATACTTTGACAGGATGAATTCTAACATCTCAGAATGAAAAGCTTTGGAGACTCGGGTCAACACCCCGGTGTAGCACGATGACAATAATAATGATAATGATAAATGTTTATGTATATACATGCGTATGTGGGTGGGTTGGGCCATTCTTTCGTCTGTTTCCTTGCGCTACCTCGCTGACGTGGGAGACAGCAACAAAGTATAATAAAAAAAAATAAAAAAAAGGATATCCCTTTAGCACAGGGCTTCTTTGTGTTAATAAAGTTATGCTTGTGTAACGTTCTTACGTAAGCACCTGTTGACCGGGAGGGTGGCGCAACCCGTGTTTATTACTCGTCTTATATCTTGTGTGGCGATAAATGACCGGGACCTCCTTCAACTGAAGGAGGCAAGAACGACCCGTGGCGTGAGAGAGGCGCTTCCTTGCCAGGTAACACAACGGCTCTGCTGGGGGGGTTAGGGAGGAGAAAAAGAAAAAAGGAAAGACAGAAATGTTCACCTGCCATTGCTTCGTCGTGAATGGAATAAAAATCAATTTGAAGTTCGAATCAAACTTCACAAGGATGCGAGAGTTTTGAGGAGGTGAGGATGAAGATGCTCTAAAGGAGGGTTGGGAAAGTCTGGTATTGCTACGAGGGATCAGTGGCATCGGTCATGGTGTTTGCCACATCTCATGATGATGATGGCATTACAGCCACACTTTATCTCTCACCATATGCTGGGCTGGTTATCGTTTTTCTTTCTTTCCTAAAGTGGTGAAAGGTGCTCTAGTAATTAACGTAATGTTGTGAAAAGATACATAAGGGTATATTCTTTTTTCGTACTTCATCGTTATACAACGGGTTGCGAGGAAGCGCCAAGAACAGATTAAGAATGATCTCATTTGCTCACAACCAACTCCCTAGTTGTAATTATGTAAAGTACAGAAACCAAGGAACTCCCTCCTCTCCCCTCTCCACAATCAAGACCCACAAACATTTCAGTGGCGCCCCCTTATCGCTTCAATGTGCCGGGGTTCAGTCCACTGACAGCCCTTTGCCCCCTGTATACCACACCGATCCAATTTGCTCTGTCCATCGCACGCCTCACACCCTCCTGAATGTTACTTACTACCTTGCTACCTTTCTTACAGTCCGTTACTACTCACAATCCTTAGACGCTCAACTCACCTCACACCACATATTGTCCTCCTCAAGCATTTCAATTCCAACACATCCACCTTCTTCCGAACCGAACTTTATCATCTATGGTCCACGCCTTGCATGCCTACAATACGGATGGGAACACTTTATAACCTCCAACCTTCCGATCTTTGCCCTCACAGACGCGACCTCTTTTTCCGAGCACTCCTCAAAGAACCCTTGCCTCCCCCCATACCCCTCATCCGCCTATCATGGCGTGCTTCAGTTTCCGTGGTTCCACCCACTGTCATATCCACTCCCAAGGATCTAAAACACTCCATATCCTTCAGGTTCTCTTCATTCAAACTCACACTCCAGCCAGCGCGTCTCACTCACCTGCTAAGCTTAATAACCTTATTTTCATTCACATGAAATCTTAGCTTTTCCTTTAAACATTCTCCCAGTCTCGGACACCAGCTTCGGCAGTTTCTCACTATCAAGTTATAATAAGAGCCTTGCTGAGGGAGTTGGCCAGGATATACTGAAATGGATCAGATATGGAGAAGATGAGCAAAGAAAGACTTAAGAAGATGCACACTTAAAAGAAAAAAAAATTAGGAAGGCGAAAAACTTAGTAAAGGAGGAAACCAAGAAGAAAACAGAAGGATGGAGTAAGAGAAGCTTTTATTGGGTAGGGGAGGAGGATCCATGAGGATAAGAGGAGCCGGATCGAAGCGGTATAGAGGGACCGACGTGCTGTCAAAATGGGCCGAAGCTGAAATCAAGGTATAAAATCTTTCCTAATGATATCTCAACGACCAAAGTTATACATCCCACCGTGTATTAGTAGACAGACAGGTGCTGCAACCTCATGAGCACAGGATAAATGCGCGAAGAACCCGGTGTCGCATCTGGTCGCAGACACTGCGTCTTTCAAACCACAAAATAACATCAAAAATTCTGGTCCACATCACTCACTACGAGGATAAATGCTAAACTCAATGTAAGGAGGTTGTTACAGCCCCTCGAAAAGACTGACACAATAGAATATTAAATGACTTCCAGTATTCAGAAACCCTACGCGTGTCTGGAAGATCAATACTCTGTAATCAACTTCGGGAAAAGTTTGTCTCCGTGAAGTTGGGAAACGTAAAGCGGGAGGAAACAGAGGATAAGAAGCTCGGGAAAGACGCAAACGGATCACATACCGCGAGAAATGGAAGAACTGCGCGAAGGTAGGAATGATAGAAGAGAGAACTGACAAAGAGAAGAAGGGGAGATACAAGTTCCAGGCACCGTATCGTCTGGATTCCAGCACTGCTTCTTCCCAGTTCGAGCGCAGAACTGAAATAGATCACAATGATTTTTATTCTCACCATCGTGCACCATCTTGAGAACGACGGTAAGACCCTGGAGAAAGACGGTGCGACCAATGAGCACGACGGTACGACCACTGGGCACGACGGTACGACCCCTGATTACGACGGTACGACCCTTGAGCACGACGGTGCGACCCTTGATTACGACGGTACGACCCTTGAACACGACGGTACGACTACTGAGCACGACGGTACGACCACTGAGCACGACGGTAGACCACTGAACACGACGGTACGACCACTGAGAACGACGGTACTACGTTTTTAGCACGACGGTACGACCCTTGGATGTGAGGGTATGTCTCTGGTCTGACCCTCCTCCTTCATAATTCCAGGGTAGTTCAAGCTGGTAGCTCTACGGATTTCCTGTCGCGGTAGGGAAGTATATCGCCTAATCTACGAAACTCACGACCCATAACACGAAATTTATGGGTCAATATAACCGCTGTGACGCCCTTAGGCTCTATTGAATAAGCACCTTTACACTCAAAATAGATCAATAGTGGATAAGAATTTGAATTTTGCTTTCCCTGTATATTCAAAGGGTGCTAATTCTTAACAAGCGTAGGCTGGCATTATAGAAGATCGCTAATGACTAATTTCACTTCTTTGTTTTCATGAATTGAGCAAACGTTCTTCCTCTCACAGACAGACCCTTCCGTCACACGTTTTCTTTCAGTACCCTTCAAGAGGTAGTCTTGTAGCCAAATGTGGTGAGAACCAAAACGACGAGGATCTAATACCTGAACCGAAACGACGAGGATCTAATACCTGAGAAACGACGAGGATCTAATACCTGAGAAACGACGAGGATCTAATACCTGAGAAACGACGAGGATCTAATACCTGAGAAACGACGAGGATCTAATACCTGAACCAAAACGACGAGGATCTAATACCTGAACCGAAACGACCAGGATCTAATACCTGAACAGAAACGACCAGGATCTAATACCTGAACCGAAACGACCAGGATCTAATACCTGAACCGAAACGACCAGGATCTAATACCTGAACCGAAACGACCAGGATCTAATACCTGAACCGAAACGACCAGGATCTAATACCTGAGAAACGAGACGAGAATTAACTAAAAGACAAACGACACGGTAATTCGATAACTGAGACACGAGCAGAGTATTTTTATCAACTGAGAAACGATACGAGAATTTGATAACTTGAGAAATAGCAGGAGGATCTAATAACTGGGAAATGACACAGGGATTTGATGAATGATAAATGACACGAGGATCTTATAACTGAGAAACAACATGATCGTTTTATGAATGAGAAACGAAACGAAGATCTTTTTTTTTATCCAGAAACTACACGACCATTCATTAACTGAGAAACGAAATGAGAATTTGATCAGAGAAACGAACCGAGGATTTACCCCTTAAGAAACGAAATGAGGATTTAATCACTAAGATACGAAATGAGGATTTAATAATAACCGAGAAAACAACACAAGTAATAAAAAAAAGATTGTGGAAAGTGTACCATCCAATCCTGGGCCTGTGTGACGTGCTGTGGGTGTACAAGAGAAAGAAATATGAGGGACACAAAAGGAGGGAAAAATGAAAATATAACGAGTTCAAAGACACGAGAGTTCAGCAGCCATATAATGTAAAATGTAATTAAACTCCGCTTCCTCTGGCCTGTAGAGCAAAACGCTTTGTAGGAGATCGAAATGATTTAATTACGAATAAAACGTGAGACTGCGGGATCTCGCTTTTATCACGATTATCCTCTGTCTTTTCCCCAGTACGTAGAGTATTCTACTTTAACCGTATCATCGCAGGGATGAATAAAAGCAGGAGGTTTAGAGGGACGAATTCTTTTTTTTTCCTCATTAGTCTTTAGCCAATAATGTTCTTCAGGAAAATTATCATACGTACACCTGATTCTGTCCCAAAGTCCTCTACTGCCTCTACTCCACGTTATCACCCGGGTGACAGTGAGGAGGAGGAGGAGGGGTGTGTGTGTGTGTGTGTGTGTGGGAACTATCTACCGAGGAGGAGTTACGGTACGGGTGTGTACTGAGGTGTGGTGGGGGTATGATCGAACGCGGAAGAACCCTGGAAACAACAGAAGAGGACGATAAGGCTCCGCAGATGTTGAGGTCAGACACGTCCATGTCATAGGGTGTTTATCCCTCCCGTTGATGGAACGGAGGGAGGAAGGAGGGAGGGGGAGGAAAAACAGCCCTTCGCTGTTGGCGGACGGCCAAGGCGACTGGAAGAGCCAAGAGGAGAAAAAGGACATCCTGCAGTGTTGTTCTGACAAATCTGGGCCAAGAACTCGCCGCAGGAGCTAACTCCCACCAAGAGAAGTGTGTGTGTGTGTGTGTGTGTGTGTGTGTGGTTCAGAGGCGAGAGGCAGACCACCATTTAAACTCATGTGAAGGTATTATCGTAGATATCAATCCTTCCTAGAGGCACATTTGGTGCTACCTTTATCACAATGTAGTCGCTAGCGATCTGTACATCTAGAGCTGTCGTGTGACAGCATACGCCAAACACACACTCTTGCTCAATACGTATCATACGTGATTCTCACGTCTTTCCTCTGACGTGGAGACGAAGGAAACACAAGAGCCTAAACGAGGACATGATCGAACACATCAGGAGGATATACAATAAAGAAAATAATCTAAATATTAAACAATAAAGATAAAATCTCGAGGATAATAAAGTTAAAACTCAAATCTCGAGTATACACAACAAACATAATGCCAACTGTGGCAAGACTTCACCAGGACGACATTTCTAACCCCGCACAAAACCCGGGAATCACTTATTGAAACAAAGTCCACCACCTCCACCATCACCCCAAAAACTAAATGACACAAACAGATGTACCATCCTGGTCTAGAACAGCTCCTACGGCAAGATACCCCGGACGGATCCATACACACACCACTGTGAGCACCTAAGGAGAAGATCTTGTTGACGTGAGAACCCCATGGGAACAAGGGTTGCGCACCAGCTCATCATCCTCATCATCATCATCCCTCATCCTACAAGAGGGGAGGAAGGGGAGGAATCAGTGACCCACATCAGTGTCAGGAAAAACCCTTGACAAACGGAGAACCACATAATGGCCACGAATGACGAGGAGACAAAAAAAATATACGCGATCAAATCATGACTGAACCCTTGTTTATTGGTTAGGTTAGGTTATCTGGAGCCTTTGGCCATTCAACTACGTGAAGATCATCAGAGTCAAATCATAACGACCAGCGGGAGAAGTTTACATGTATGCCGCCCATCACTGGACATCGGACAGACGAAAGAGCTCTATGTACATAAGCACTGACGACACTGCGAAGGAAAAGCTTTTCCTGTTGTAACTGTGGAGTCGATGGTGCGTGCCCCGGCCAACGATAGCATCAGATGGTAACTACAGAAAGCAAAAATCTCCGCTAAAGACAAGCTTCATGGCGGCTGATTAGCGCTTAACGATGAGGACTAAAACTGTCGCGTCAGTGAGAGAGAGAGAGAGAGAGAGAGAGAGAGAGAGAGAGAGAGAGAGAGAGAGAGAGAGAGAGAGAGAGAGAGAGGTATAATGAGGAGCTCATTCGACTGCAATGGTTGTAAAGGATGTGCGTAGGGGATGAATGACGTGTTTGGCCAGATATCAGTAAACGGTGAAAATAGGAATATGAAGAGAGGTAGATGCTGGAAAGCGAAGACAATACATATACAGTCGGCAAAGACAGACTTCCTCCCCGTGTACCAATACATTTTGACGTGGCCGGAATGGACCAAGTCCTTTTTTTTTTTCTTTTAACATAAGCATCATCTCATCAGCCACAGAACTCTCCTTGTAACTCCACGTTATTTCGACTGTTTGATAAACTGGACTTTCATTTTGGGGCAGCTCAGAGACGCGTACAGTCCATTTTCTGTTGTCTAACCACTCTAGCATGATAGTGATTTGTGCATATACCTATTCACGGTGAAGGCTATATATATATATATATATATATATATATATATATATATATATATATATATATATATATATATATATATATATTGGAAAGAATCACAATTTTGTGCGTGATCAAGAAATTCCTATGAGTCCACGGGGAAAATGAAACACGAACGTATCGTGTTTCATTTTCCCCGTGGACTCATAGGAATATATATACACACACACACACACACACACACACACACATATATATATATATATATATATATATATATATATATATATATATATATATATATATATATATATATATATATTCATTTCACTCTGTCAAAGTCAACAGTACTGATTTTCCAGCTTCAAGCCTCCTCGTCTGCTTTCCCTGCAAACTTCTTCGTTCCACACAAACACGTCGGTCGTATCAAATATTCAGCAGGTTGGCTTTACACCAATTGATTTCCTTGTTCCCTCAAGCGACGTTAAAGGAGAACTGGTTAAGGAAAGGCTTTGACCTCTCGCTGACTGACTGCCATCAGCTCGGACTCTCCAAGTCTTAACGTGTGAACTGGTTATAGCTGGAGTTTTGATATGGCGCCCCTCGCTCGCTGACTGTATATAGACGGTAGATAAGACTTTCTTTTTTTTTTCTACTCTTACCTTCCTGCCAAAAGGAGACCAGTGATGAGTGCTAATCTTTACAGTGAGAATTTTCAGTCTTAGCGAGTACGTGTTGCTGGAAATTTTTGCCACATTCCGAACAAGTACGACTAACATGTGGACCTTGCCTTCGATTTACAACTAAAACCCCGGTCTTAGTCCACCTATCAATGCCTGTAAGTTATATCTAACAACCAGTTACAACAGGAACACCGAACCAGTTCAGGTCAAGCTCCCCTATATGTGACACCAGCTGTTGCCACCGTTTTACTTTCACCAACAAATATAACTTCTCTCCTGCGCGCATATATACCAGACTCGATCTTACGATAGACGTGTAAATGTTAAGTTTAACCCCAGAATTATATGAACAACGGGAACTTCAAATTCGGTCCTAAATGAACGGAACTTCGTTGGAACTTACACTATTTGTAAAACATACTCCGACGCTTCGCTCAACACACACACACACACACACACACACACATATATATATATATATATATATATATATATATATATATATATATATATATATATATATATATATATATATTCCTATGAGTCCACGGGAAAAATAAAACACGGTAAGTTCCCAAATGCACTTTCGCGTAATAATCACATCATCAGGGGAGACACAAGAAAGAAATAAAGCAGTCAGTTGATATACAACGAAGAGACGTAACTAGGACGCCATTTGGTAAACATGTGACTGTCAAAGCTCTTTCATTCAAGCATTTCAGTAAAAAAAGCTCAAAGCTTTTAATGGAGCAGTCAGGGGAACCATCAAGTTCGTTAGGTCGGACCAATGAAGTTATTTCATCATAATCATCATTTGCAGTTACCCACTACAAGCGAGTTAGGCTAATGAAAACGGCTCTGTAAATATGACCTTATGTATCACTCGAACATTTTCATTATGAATGATAATTATACTTTTTGTCATTATCAAATAGTATGCAGGCAGCTATGTGTAAACAGAAAAAAAGATATTTTTAGGGTCGACCATTTTAATCATTATTGGTCCTTTGTGTGTATGTTTGTTCGACGCTGATGTAGTAGTAGCAGCAATTACCATGACCTATTAATCACCATGTCATCAAGATTCTTTTTTTCTTTTTCTAATAAGGTGTGCCCATAGTGAAGCAATAATATATATATATATATATATATATATATATATATATATATATATATATATATATATATATATGTGTGTGTGTGTGTGTGTGTGTGTGTGTGTGTGTGTGTGTGTGTGTGTGTGTGTGTGTGTGTGTGTGTGTGTGTCGCCCCTATAGGTAAATGAATATTCGAATACTATGTACTCGAATACAGATATTCTGAGGCAAAGAACCAAACCATGACGATACCCTGGGAGTACTGTATATCTCTGTTGATGACGTCACCCGATATATTCATATCTTTGAGTTATTGTATTGAAGATATAGACGAACACCCTGTGACCCTCTGGCACAATAGACATGTTATGCCTTCCCTTGTCAGGCCGTTTTTAATGTTAACACGCACAATGGCCCCCAGCCTTCTTCCCTCCCTTCAGTTACTGGTAGTTGGTCGTGGCTGGTCATCGCTAACTGGTTTAATGTAGTTTGAACTGCCTCAAGAGGGTGACGGACAACAAAAACAAATGTCGCAGTTTCTGGAAATGAGGTCAGAACCATTGACTACCTCGATAGAAAGGGGTTCTACGTGATATCTGACACTATATACCTCTCAGAAATCAAATCATTGCCTTTAAGGGGAAAATAAAGACTACGTGAATTTGATATGATAACTGTGAGCGAATCCCTGAGAGAAGGCACGGGTTATGAGGAGCAGAGTTATAGTCACCATGCGAATTGGCAGTGAGAGAGAGAGCTGTTGAGATGTCCAGCTCTCACCGGAATCTTGCGCCTCAAAACGACGTTTCACCTCACCTAAAACCATGCAGATTACAGACAACCTTAGGCTCTCCATGAAGCGTCGTAAATATATACCCAAGCGATTATAAGAGAAGATCTCGCCAGTGATACATCTTTCATTCTTTTTCTTTTCAAAGGGGGGGACTTACACAATGTCTAATACGTAGACTCGGTGGAGGAGAACGTTGTTGCCCTAGGAACTGGCAGGGAGACTAGGCTAAGTTCGTGTTCGCCTACCCTTACGGCGGGAGTCTCCGCGTCTGATGATCCTCTCTTGTATCTAGACTCATTTCTGTATCTACGATGCAAAACGACGCTGCCAGGAAATGGGACGTTTTGAGCACATATGTATATATATATTGTGATGTATTGACGACAAATACGGATATTCTACTCTTAAAAACGACCCTTATCTTCCGGAAATGATAGTGACGAAGAATTCTGAAATAGATCACCAGATAACGACATGAAGGATGCGAGAAACAACTCAAGAGACTTCAAAACAGTTCCCTGTTGTGTTTTTGTTTTTGTTTTTCTTTCAAACATGGGAACAACTTAAAACTGATGCGGTCAAATAGACGGACTCTCTCTTTTTTCAGGTCCTTGCATGAAGGCTAATCATACGCCCTTTGGGCCCTAAAAGTCTGTGTGGAGTAAGAATGGACTTGACTGTTTGACGCCACTATACCCTGTCGGATGAGGTGCTTCTGTCGTCGGACTAGTTGGAAGGGGAACTCACTATCGACACGTCTCCAAATACATTCTTTTTTTTCTTTTTTCTTTTTCCGTAAACACCTGGTTGTTCAAAAATCATCGTTCCTTCCTACAACTTTTAATTTAAAAGATTCATCCAAATCAACGAGTTATCCTTTGAAGAAAAATCTAAGTCTATCATATACATAAATTACCTGTTGTTCTTTTCTCCTCTCCCTTCGGGCGATAACCTCGCACATGAAAAAAAAAAAAAGCCCTCGGGAGAGAAATGATCGAAGAAACTGAAGAGAAAAGAGGCGAGAGAGAGAGAGAGAGAGAGAGAGAGAGAGAGAGAGAGAGAGAGAGAGAGAGAGAGAGAGAGAGTGAGTGAGACACTTCCATGTTATTCTCACATATGGCAACTTAAGGCAGCAGCGACATCAGGTGTATAAATGACGAGGTGCGAGATCATGCGACCACCACACCACACCCGCCACCTATACCCACGTCAACCCAACAGAGACTCTAGCCACTAGTCATGGCCACAATATACTCAAGAACCTTATTTCTGGGGGCATCAGCACTCAGGGGCGTCGCCAGACAACAGGTGAGTTGTGATGGGGAGTCTTGGCCTGTTTCTTAGAGGAGGAGGGTGGGATATCAATTTGTTAGTAACTCTCTGGTTGTTTGAGAGTCTTCATGTATATATACATATATAAATCTTCATTATCTCCAGACACTGTTGACTGTAAAGTGGAAGGTTAGTTTAGGATATCATCTACCTGCTTCAATGGGATTCCTTTTTTTATTATTTTCAAATTCATGGGGTTTTCGAAATGTAATAGGTGTTCATTGTCTCCTCAGAAAAAATTTAATCTTCAAGTGGCAAATCATTTCAGAACTTCACCCTAGTTTTTATCTACATTATTCATTCTTACAGAGTGGTCGATCGAAATCACCACACAAAGCTGTGTTGGTAGCAAGTTTCCCTGTGCTACCTCGCTGACGCGGGAGACAGCGACAAAGTATAATAATAATAATAATGATATATATATATATATATATATATATATATATATATATATATATATATATATATATATATATATATATATATATATCTTCATCTGTCTTACGGTAGGATACTCAAGTTATTCATTGTTTAAATGATGGTTACTGGAGTCATTCATCATCATCATCTTTGCTAATGAAAGGAACTAAGTACTTGCTTTGGGCCTATTCCTTTCTTTTTTCAAAGTTGAATTCGTGGCCAACAGGGTATTAGAGGTGTCCCCTGCTTACCTTATATGAACGACAATTTTGTTATGACAGATTTGTTGGTCGTCAAGAAGAAAGAAGACTGAAGATTCAAGAGAGAGAAGAGAAAACCTGTCGTCAGCACGTAATAATCTTTATTACCTGTCCACACAATCAAATTATGATCTTGCTTGATCAACCATTTTTTTCATTTTCATGTGTTGCATCAGCTTTTAGTAGCTTAAGGCTTATCAACATGAAGTAAACCTGAATCTTACATATCTTCGTTACTAAAAAAAAATAATTCTTTACGAACTCAGTAGTGCTAATATGTATATATAAAAAATCCAATAACTTTTTTCTTTATTCGTAAAAAAAAATGGTAACGTCACCTTTTATTAGACACATTAAGCATTCTAATTACCTAGGAGCTGGTAACTCCTCCGGCAGAGTGGTTCAAATAGATTCTGGGTCTGCTTACAGGTGAGACAGAGGAGTAGCGCGCCCTTGTCCTACAGGAACACACGTTCCCTGAACTTGGCGTCCACGGCAAAACAACAACTGGCTGTCAAGGAGGCTCCACTCTCAGGTAACGAGAATTAATGTCTCCATTTGCTGGAAATTTCTAAAGGTTCCATCACTATTAATAAGGAAATATGTGTCGATAAATTCCTCCCTCTATCTCATCAATTCTGGAAAATATATATATTTCTTTTTCCTGTGGTAATGTAAAAGATGATCCCCCTCACAGCCAACAGCATCGTATCATCTACGCCGGAGACAGAGTCTCTGAACCTGAAGTTCGGCGACGGCAGCGCCAGCCAGATGCCCTATGTGTGGCTCCGTGAAAACTGCCAGTGTTCAGAGTGCTACAACTCCATGGCTCAGGGTAGGACCTTCCTCATGGAGAGCCTGGATCTTAACATCAGCCCGTCCAACGTTAAGGTAACACCCGACTCGTGGGGACACCATCTTCCTATATACAGAGCTTCACTACTGCAGTTATATCTACGTTATTTTCTCCCTGTATATCCTTAACCAAAGTATATGCACCAGAGACAAGACAAAGATTGCAAACTATAAGTACAATAATGATAACTAACATCAAGGTGTTAAATTTCTGTTACCTCATACAGCCTCGAAAGGACCCAGTGGTCTATTACTGATTTGAAATTTCCCTGACATTTACTTGACCTTCGTTTCTCTTGGAAATATCTTACGTAACGCTGCTTACAGAATGACGAGGAAGAGGTGCTGGTCGAGTGGAACGATGGGCATGTGAGTAAATACACAAAACCGTGGCTATATGATCGAGCATTCACACCAGCCGCTCGAGCCCAGCATCGGAACAGATACGCACTCAGAAGGGTGAGTTATCTTTAAGTATAAGGTTGAGTGTACCTTAAGCTTCAGCTGTACCTACGTTGAGTTCATAGGAGTCAGGTATCTTGTGCCGAGCAACGCGATTTCTTCCAAGAATTCATTCAACACAAATATTTCTGCTTCGAATCAGACAGCTCAAGCGTAGGAGCATACATTTGTTCCTTGCAGAAAGTTTTAGAATACTGTTGATCTTTAAATGCGTCGTCAGTGTTCTTAACCTTAGTATTTGTGGATTTTCCTCGAAGTCGTCTGAATAATCTGCAACATACGACTTCTGCGTCCACAGGAGCCGTGGGGCGCTGACCACCAGCTGAAGGAGTTCGACTACTACACCATGATCAAGGACGACAAGGTACTGCTGGACTGGCTGCTGACGATGGAGAGGAAGGGATCTGCCATGATCAAGAACACTCCTGACAGGGATATTGCCGGACCTGAGATCATCGAGCACATCGCCTACGTCAAGCAGTCACATTATGGGTCAGTGTTGCTCTGGGTACTCTATTGTTAATATCTGATACAGGAATTCCAAGTTCAAGAAAAAAGAAATCAGTTAATTTTGACACCCTTTGAAGTACACAAGGGAATTTCTGTTAATGATAAGTTGGAAAACTGGAAACATTTCGCTCAGCTAAACTTTTTTTCACAAATTTCTTGTTCACGCGATCGAAATATTGCCATACCATCATTTAAAATTCTGAAACTTTGTTTTGGATGCAGTTGATATTAATCTAGTTCTTACCTCTGCAGACCACACTCGCCAGTCATCAACAGACCCAACACAAACAACGTGGCCTTCTCCAACGCTAAGCTGGGCATGCACAACGACCTGCCTCAGTACGAGCAAATGCCAGGGGTAAGTTAAGCTTCTTCTTCAGCACCGGACGTTAGGCAGAAAGGTGACAAGTAGAATAGGTCAAGAAATCATGTCGATGATGCCACTAACAATTATGTTTCAAACGTCATAACGCCTAAGATTCACTATGGAAAGGTCGCTCGTAATGTCATCCCTGTCTTCCAGATCATCTTCATCCAGTGTGTGAAGCAGCACCGGGGGACTGGAGGCGAGAGCGTCATCAGCGATGGACTCTTCGCCGCCGAGAGCTTGCGGAGGAACCACCCGGATGCCTTCAAGATACTCACCACCACTGACGCCTACTTCTGGGACAAGGGCCACGCCAACTACAGCTGGGAGATGGACGAGTTCTACAAGATATCCAAGATGCCAATACTCACGTGAGTGTCTCTCGTTCGCGCAACAAAGAGACATCTGTCATTTTGTCATCTTTGCCACAAAACCCAAATTGTCTCCACTTTACAAATGATAACGATGGTAACTTTACGTCACTGAAGTAATCTGAGAACTGTTCACCACTGGTCTCTTCCGCCTGCACTGAGGAACCCTCATGCCTCATACAAAGAGCCAGTGCCATCCAAGTGTCAGTGGTGTTGTCCTGTGGTGTTGTCCTATCAACCAACCTTGTTACTCACAACCGAGTCCTCTGTTCTACTCTTGGGTTCAGCCTCAAAGACAGTACATTCTAGGCTCGCCAACCACACGAGGAACCATCCCATGACTGTAATGATGTTCTTGTTTCCTCCCCACAGTTTGAACAGCGACAATGAAGTCATACGTGTGGCTGTGAACAACGCCATCCGTGACTCCTACTTAGACCTTCCCTCCCACAAGGTGAAGAGCTTCTACGTCGCCATGAAGCTTCTAAACGACATCCTCTACGACAACTCCGTCAGGTTCAAGATGGATGCAGGTCAGTGAGAATCTCTCGTGAAGCAAGTATATAAATCTACCTGACTTTCGTCTCTCACACTTCCTCTCTCTTGACATACGTGTCGGATGAATATATTTGAATGATTAATGAGTACTGTTCCCTAAGAAGCTTAAATCATCACTGGATATCCTGCAGGAGACATGATGACGCTTGATAACGTCCGATGCCTTCATGGTCGTGAGGGATACGAGGCCTTCAGCGAACGTCACGTCGAGTCATCCTACTTGGACTGGGACGAGGCTCGCTGCCGGCGGCGTCGCCTTCAGGAGAAACTCGGGGTCTTTATATAAGATCGAAAAATATTCTGTCTCAAGTTACGATATTCCTATCATACAGACGGAGCGCCACAACAGTGCCACATGATGGGATATCGCCATGCCTCATTATCAAATATTTCCATATATCATTTATTAACCTTTAATGGTAAAATTGTCGACATTTATTCGAACATTAGAATTTTATCCTTCATTATCCATTATACCATCTAGTTATTTACCCATCTGGTTGCCATGATCTTAAAGAAAGACTTTGAGGTATATGATAGCTTCTTAGTTTTGAATTATTATCTTATTTATAATCTGTTGTCTGTGCAAGATGAATGGAAACATCACATATTTTTGTTCGTTATCTATCAAGAAATTCTTACAGCATGTTAGTCTCTGATGTAAATGATTCTGTAACTCCCGTTTTGTTCATGTACGCAATATTCTATCTACAGTTATATATAGATATATATAATCAATTAAGTTATCTGTTTGTAGACTTTATCATCTACACGTGTGATTCAGAGGTTCTGTAAGTATTTATACATTTCTGTAAGCCATGTATGCATTTCTACGAATGTGAATGTTCATTTATATCATAAAGTATTTTCAAAATACATTCCATATCATTGAATACCCACCCCTCTTGCACCAACTTATACATATATATATATATATATATATATCAGATTTATATGATACTCGAACAATATCAGATACTTACAAACATACAGACACACGAGTGGATTAAGAGTGAGGACGTGTCTTCAGACTATACCCAGCTTAAGAAAACAAACAATACAGAACCAGTTGGCATGCGGCACTAACTTCCTTTCTAAGATGTAGGGAATAGGAGGGCAGTATTCGTCTGCTAAGGAAGTGTTGAAAAGCGACATTTCACACACACACACACACACACACACACACACACACACACACACACACACACACACACACACACACACAACTCTTCTTCCAAGGCCAAATGACCGTATACCTGATGTAGTAATAAGGGATTCTGTCACATTTGTGAGAGTCATTAACAGATGATGGACTTCCGTGGTGTGACGACGGTTAGCGTGGCTGACCGTGTCGCATGCCCGGGTCGCCCGAGGCCATAGGTTCAAATCCTGGTCGCGGCAGTCGGCTCACAGTCAACCTAGCTGTTCATCATCTTCCCGTAGGGATTAGTCGATAAACTGGGTACCTGGCCGAGGCTAGGGTATACATACATATATATACTTAAATAGCGTTGATGTGATGGCGTTCATAAGGCCGTCCCAGCAATAATATTATCAGGAAGAATAGAACAAAGATCACATTTCACCACCACTACTGGCGTGCTCTCTCTCTCTCTCTCTCTCTCTCTCTCTCTCTCTCTCTCTCTCTCTCTCTCTCTCTCTCTCTCCCTACCCCCTCCCCTCCCCTCCTCCTGCACCAGAGCCGACAATGAATTCTAGAAACAAAAGACGGTAAAGTCTTTGTGAGTATGACATGCCAATTTCTGTGTTCAACAGCATTTTAGCTTCACCACCTGAATATAACACACCATCCTCTGTGTTAACACGTCCCTCTTTTTTTCCTCTCTCTCTCTCTCTCTCTCTCTCTCTCTCTCTCTCTCTCTCTCTCTCTCTCTCTCTCTCTCTCGCTCTCTCTCTCTCTCTCGTTCGCTTTTTTTCTTAGGAAAAGGATTTTCATGGTTTCACAGAGGTGCTGTAAAAATGAGACCTGGCATTCCCACTCTCTGCACTTGTCAGTTTTTTTTATATATATCCATGGACGTCTGCCTGCGTCTCTCTCTCTCTCTCTCTCTCTCTCTCTCTCTCTCTCTCTCTCTCTCTCTCTCTCTCTCTCTCTCTCTCTCATCAATTTATATCTTTTTTATTTCATCCATCTGTTTCATGCTTGTGGATTTTCATTCTTAAAAGGCTAGATGGATCGGGAGTGAGGATGGATGAGACAGCTGGTATCACAGAGGCCCCTCCTACCTCCCTCAGAGACCTTGCATAAAGGCCTAATGAGAGGGCCCACCTACTTCCCTCATAGAGCTGGCTTCAAGGCCTAATGAAAGGCCTCTCCTACTTCCCTCATACAGCTGGCTTAAAATGAAAGGCTCCTCCTACTTCCCTCATAGAGCTGGGTTCAATGCCTAGTGAGAGGCCCCTCCTACTTCCCTCAGAGAGCTGGCTCAAACATCTGAGTGCAGTTATCTGATGTTATGTGTGTAAACTAACGAGACTCACCAACGCTCACGTAAAACATCGTTTATGTTCGAGGTGGCAACTGATGCTTATAGTCTGCTTTGATATGCTGATGATACTTACGTGGTCATGATAGAGAATATCCAGTCACACACACACACACACACACACACACACACACACACACAGTGCTCCAGTCTACTCCACAACCTCACCCATGAGTATCGTATGTCCTTCTCTCGCACAGAATGGTCATATATGTACTTCTATCTTAACGTTCTCATCCTACCTCATTACACCGTCCACCATCCATCTACGACACGGCAGTGTTCCTCGTAGATGTCTTATGTTACACACACTCCACAGTATCCCCGTCCCACACTTACATTCTCTGTTCAAGAAATATCTTTCGACCAGCTTCTCTCTCTTTCTATTCTTGATGATCGGGCGTTATCAAGAACACAACAACAGAGTAAGGAACACTACTGAAAAAAAAATATAGAAAAAAAAAAAAAAATATATATATATATATATATATATATATATATATATATATATATATATATATATATATATATATATATATATATATATATATATGTATGTGCTGGGGAGCTGCGGAGAGAATTTATAAAGGCGAATATGTAAATGAATGTATCCCAATCTGCATGCTTGATCAAAGTGTTCTCTGATAGCAGATATCTCAATGACTCCCACAGGAGGCTGTGCTTCAGTGGATAGGCTTTCCAGTACGTTCGAGCGTCGATAGAACAACGGAGCCCAAATTACTGCCATTATGAACCACTAATTCATGTGAGCATTGGATCATTATAGGTCCGGAATTGTTACACACACGCATACACACATGATGAGCTTCCGTGGTGGAATGGTTAGCCTTGCTGATCATGATTCATGCCCGGGTTCGAATCCTAGGCGCTGCAGTCAAAACACAGCCAACCTAGCTGTTCATCCTCCCCTCGGAGGTTGATAAAAGAGTGCATGGGTTAGGATGGGATGTATGGT
Source organism: Panulirus ornatus (assembly GCF_036320965.1). Classification (NCBI taxonomy): domain Eukaryota; kingdom Metazoa; phylum Arthropoda; class Malacostraca; order Decapoda; family Palinuridae; genus Panulirus; species Panulirus ornatus. The sequence goes on from NC_092242.1 coordinate 66,493,122, forward strand.
GCAATGTATAGTGCAATGAGCGTGCACTTCCATAGGACACATAATGCCCTCCAGCAGTAAGGATTCGAATCGCTACCATATGTGAGGGAACTGGGTATACCAGCGACTAGGCTATAGTTTCCATATCGTAGTTGTTAATGTACCCAGGGCCAACACAAATGGCACCGGTTCGCATCCTTGCTGTTGTAGGGCATAATGTGATATACATATACACATATGGAAAAAGGAAGGCCAAAGTTGTGAGGAAAGACAAGAGTGGTTAGAAATTACTAAAGCTTCGTGGTGTAAGGAAAGAAAGAGATATCAAAACGGCCCACCCTTGCTTGAGTTGCCAAAACCGACAAAGAGACTGTGTGACACAGTAGCTTGCCGAGTAATGTGTGGTTTAGCGGCCAGCCTCTGGGAGCATAAAGCAAACTAATACCAATAAGTGGGTCACGTTGGGAGGTTAGGCTGAGGGAGTTGATAAGTTGAACTGGTTTAGATCTTACTCGGTCTAGTTTAGCATGCTGAGCCAGAACCTTCCCTCAGACACGAGAGCTGTACACTAGGACATAATCATTCCTCTATGTAAACTTAATAACTGTGCCCAGAAAAGAAGAATGTACAGCACTATACTACGTTCCCCAGTTTTCCAGAGGTCGTCATAGTTACCTATACAATGTGAGGTCTCCAAGAGAGGTTAGGTGTTGCAGAAACACCCAGCGTCAGGTTCGAATGAGCAAAGTTGACAGTATTACAGATCCATCACTAGAAAGGTACAAGAAATCTGCGAGGAGCTTTGATAAGAGATAATAGATCAGCAGTAACTGGGTTTGGGAAGCATTAAACTTAGCGAGAGAGAGAGAGAGAGAGAGAGAGAGAGAGAGAGAGAGAGAGAGAGAGAGAGAGAGAGAGAGAGAGAGAGAGAGAGAGAGAGAGAGAGAGGGGAGGGCTTAGGGTTCGAGTACTGACAGCAATCGTACACCAAGAAGAAAAAAACTTTATCTCAGGATAAGACTTAACAATATCATGTACGAGACAAATGCGACATGTTTTCCCACCGTTTATGAAGATGTTGTGCATCCACACACCACTAAATCTGATTTGATGTTCGTAAATACGTTATATTTACAGGGTGTACATTTAACCTACAGCATTACTTTTATCAATATTGAAATGTTTCAATATCTATAGATTCTAAAAAGACCTAATTTTGTTTTGATATCAGTCAATACATTATACTTCTAAAGTGCACATACCCCTACTAAAGTACTTTTATTAATGTTGCCTCTAATAAAAATCCTGTTAGTAATGTCTTTTATCTTATGGATTTTCATAAAACTTTGAAATCCATTTCTATCCACCGATGTTCATTCGTTTTGCATGGACGTGCCAGATCCGAAATTTGTCTGGAGGTCCCCGTGAGATAAGCGTTTTCGGTCATTTCTACATAGAATTTCTAATCCTTCGTAGTTGTCCTCGAGGGAGCAATGTTGCAATGTTGATTGCATATAATCTCTTTACACCATCGTGTTTGTTTTCGCCGCTGCTGATGAAACTTCCCCCCACCCTCACCCACCCACCCACCCACCCCTGTCATTCCCTCCACCGTCTGTACATTTCGGAGACTTTCGTGTCTTTCGTTAATATTTTCGTAATCCGTCGTCATTTCTGCCTATCCGAGCGCTTGATGGTCCCCCCCATGACCTGACGAAGGCGGGCGGGACACACGATTTACCGTCGGCGTTCTTAAGCGCTGACGTATCATTAGTGTTGAGCGCTACTCCTCCTCCTCCTCCTCCTCCTCCTCCTCCTCCTCTGACCTCGTCTCGCCTATGATGATAATTAGACATATAATCTCTCTCATCATTTACCCTCCCTCCTCAGGGCTGGTTACGGGGGACGCTACCATTGTTGGCCCTGCAACGTAAGACTACACTGTCACAAAAGCCTTTATATAAAAGCACTGAAGCTGCTAATGAATTCATGGGTTGGAAGTTAACCGAAAACGAGGGGACGCAAGAATGAATCTCTCCCACCACACACACACACACACACACACACACACACCTCAGGCCGGAGTGTTTCATCAGCCGTCGTTTTTCACTGTCACAAGTTTAGGGGTTTCTGTGTTTGTGACGTTAATGCCCTTTTTTTTGGTTGATGTTATTGTTGTTGCGTATGAGTATTTCTGTCTCTGGTGTGTGTGTGTGTGTGTGTGTGTGTGTGTTGGTGGCTTCTGTTGTTACGAGATGCCAGGAGCCGAACCCCCTAAAGGGAATGAAGAGCGCTATTATTAGTGTCATGATATTTACGCTGTTCTTACGGGGTTGGCAATTCCCCCAGAGGACCTGGTAAACTCTGTGTGTGTGTGTGTGTGTGTGTGTGTGTGTGTGTGTGTGGGTTACTGTGTGTCTTTAGTTTCCATGTGTTCTGTGACATTGAGGCGTGTCATTACCCTACTGAACAAGCACAGGGTTACTCGAAATGCCTAATAGTATACTCTATAATCATTCAATAGATAGGCTCGACTATCAGAGTAGATATATCTATTCAAAACTTTGACAAATAATCACTGCAAAATATGTGAATCAACCGAGGGAGTTTTTTCTTCTGTCCTACAGTTATTGTGATTATATAATGTCCATATTCATTCCTTACATAATATTACATAATACATTTTTCTTGAAGAAAGCAGCGACGTTAAAGACGTCTCTTATGAAATATATGATAAATGCCGATAACTCATTACGCAACAAAACGGAAAACTGAAACAGAAAAAAAAGGTCTTCATAAATCTCCCATATGGAATATAATACGAAAGCTGGACTGTTGTTAGAACGGCATCTCATCCCTCTATTCTGCTCCCTAGAGGCGAGCGGGTTCGCCACCCCAACCTCCGAGGTTCGATGGCATAAGACCTTGAAGAAATATCGTTGTCCGAATCTTCAAGTCTCATATAATGTGAGAACTTCCCTCCCTCCCACTCCCTCCCTCCTTGCTCCTCCTCCCACCTACTCACGCACCAGAGCCGCCCTGCCTCGACACTACAGGTAACTGGTTCAGAGTAGTTACGACTGGTTGGCCAGACGACCGACGTGTTGAAAGTTCTGGTCCTGAGAGCACTATGTGCCATTTGATGACTCCATGATTGAAAAAAAAAAAATATCACCAATCACCCATAACACAACTGAATCCTTTATACCTTCGTCTGGCACGACGTACTGTTGTGTTAGACATGGCGAAGAGAGCGACATATTAAGTCTGGAATATTACGAAAGGGTAACTAAACATTGTGGGACGCTCAAGGAGGTTGTCTGGTCGAGCGCCCTCGCTGTCGCGCGAGGGGTCGGTCCGTCGCCCTGCGACGTGGCAGGGATAGTACTCATCAGGTCTCTGCAAACCCCTCGTGTCAACAACACAAGTCTCCTTCATAACAACAAAGCAAAAAATAGCTGAGGGTTGTTTGTCTTCAAGTGTTGAAGAAACTTCCGCGAGAAGTAATAAGTATAAATGTGTATAGTTTCAGCAAGCCTGAGGCGGTCAAAGACATCAATGAAGTAGGCAGGAACCGAACCGAACGAAGCCAGCCCGAGAGAGAGAGAGAAGAGAGAGAGAAGAGAGAGAGAGAGAGAGAGAGAGAGAGAGAGAGAGAGAGCGTGTCGCCGTAGGAGGTGGCAGGGAAGAAAGCCTTGATCAAGGTTCAGCCAGCCGGTCAGCTCATTTCACCCAGACGAGGCTGATGGATATATATATATATATATATATATATATATATATATATATATATATATATATATATATATATATATATATATCTTTTATGCCGCTGCTCTCGGAACTTTGTTCGGGGGACGTATACAACATCACCATAAAATAATGACGACAGCTTTTGAGGGCAATTACTTTGAACGTGTTAGACAGCTAAGGGAGAGATCGAGGTCACAAATGACAACGACGAAACAATTCGGCTCAGCTCGGCTGATAACGAAGTGATGGCGAAGATAAACGCATTTGCGCCTTTCCTCGATAAACAGTGAATGTTGGACAGACTGAAATCGAAAGCGTGTGATGATCTAAATGTCCCGTTCATGCGATATACGCTGCGCTTTCTTCGCCGTAAAGGGAACTGGAGGAGACGAGAAGCGGCCGATTGACTGAACTGATGCCCCGCGGGGAGGGGGGCAGGCGCCGTCGTGTTTGGTGTCGTTCGTCGTGCGATGTGGAAGGGGACGGCGACGATCAAGACGACTCCAGGATATACCGAAGTACTTCGTGTTTTTCCACGAACTCGACCAATGAGGCAAATACGCGGCACCGAGCCTCAAGATCCACCGTCTTCCGTGGATTCTAAATATGCACACACGAGCATTTTCGCGGCAAAACCTTCGCGGGCATTTCACTGACGCCACCCATTTCTATATTAAACAAGAGAAAAAAAAATCAAGGAGTCATCAGATTAGAACCGGCAGTTACAAGATTGAGAAACAGGGACATTCTTATCTAATGGCATCCCCCCCTCTCATCCTCCCCCCCAAGGGTTGGGGGAGTGGTACTGGTACCACCTGCTCCCCCCTCCTCCTCCTCCTCCTGTTGGCCGGCTGTGACACAGGTATATATAGTGGAGGACACAGCTTGCCTGATCATCACTGCAGGTCCACCTCCACTCCGGCAGCTGTCGAGCAACTTGCTAACCTTCTCAGAGGATGTCCAGCCAGCGCTACTCCCGAGCCCTGCTTCTTGGAGCCAATGCTCTGAGAAGTGTTGCGAGGCAACAGGTTTGTTTCGCTTGTTTACACCCCACTGCTGCTGCAATGTGTGTGATGGATGATACAACGGGGTAGGTAGGTGTGTCACCGAGCTCCGCCTGCGAGAGAATTTACACCGCGAGTGACTGGGTCACCTTTAACTAGGCTCTCTCACTGGGAGTTGTACAGTCTCGTCAAAGAACTTCCCACTCCAAAGGAGTCCACTTTTCCCTCGCTACTGGAGGTAGCGAAGCCTTTAAAAGGAAGTCCTGGGTAAAATCAGAACTCTTGCACGCAAATTGGTTTTAGAGTAATTATAGATTAATAAACAGATAAAAAGAAGTGATAATGTGATAGTCCTAAGGCTGCTCTTTGCTTCTGCAACAAATGAATGTATTCAGAATTCATTCAAAGGCATTACTTCACATTCATTGGCTCTCAGTACTATCAAATCTCAATCAGGATTCAGATATTCAAATGTTGTCATATCTCATCTTTTTTTTTTTAACCTTTCCTCGTTGATTAGGTCGTTCATTACACTTCGTTAGTGAAGAGCCTTCATGTTAATGAAGGTGTTTTAACTACGAATTACCTGAATTAGAGTAAATGGTTTCTACTTATTCATCATTCGTGTTAGTATAGAAGGTCGTTTCGTCCATCAGTGGTCGACATAGTGATCCTCTAACTCTCAGTGAATGGGGTCAGCACATCAGTTATATAGCGTAGATGGCACGACTTAAAATCAGTAGTTTAACCATTTCTTGATCACTTTATGTAGGATCCAGGTCATTTTGCCAGAGCACTCGGAACGGTTGATCACAGGCTTAAACTCCACCTATGTCCTGGAGGGAACAAAGGCGTTCTCTACTGGAGACTGAAATCTTCTTAAAGACATCTTTTGGTTACCCTCAAAAAAAGAGATGACAGAAAACCCCACGAAACAAAACATACTGTCGCTCTTAACACAGGGATTCGATCGCTCTTAACCCGGGGATTTGAGTTTCGATTTCATCATCTATCTATAAGGTAGAGAAGGTATCACATCTAGAATCAGATTGGTTACTTATGATTACGAAGAGTTAGGGAAATTACTTTTCATTAGCATCCCCACACTTCTCAGTGGTTATTGCTAGTATAGAGTAAGGTGATCCCATCAACAATATGGCTATGATGTATCAACCACTGCCCATGACTTTTGATCCGAGACATTTTGCGCAGTGGATGCTGCCCCGTGCCAGTGTCCTTCTATGTTCTGTCTTTTATTCTCAGGTGCGGCAAAAATGCAGCGCATGTTCCTCCTGCAGCAGCTCACGTCGTTTGAGCTTGGCTGCAGCTGCTCGACAGCAAGCGGCCACCAAGGAAGCTCCACCCAAACGTAATTATACCCTGACGTTACAGTCTTAAGCTCAATGCAAAAATGTACATCAAAGGCATATAATCATATCTTTCCCCTAGAATGTACATCACCTCTTCCTTCTTTGTACTGTAACTTAAGAGGCATATACATCTTTCCCCTAGATGTAAAATCCTAATAATTAACTCTGGTGTTGGTCTGTTCCCTCCCTCCCTCCCTCCACACACAGCCAAGACTGTTGTCTCTTCGACGTTGGAAAACGACTTTCTGACCGTCAAGTTCGGCGACGGCAGCTTCAGCGAGATGCCCTTCATGTGGCTCCGGGACAACTGCCAGTGTCCCAGCTGCTTCAGCTCCGGGGCTTTGGGCAGGACCTTCCTCATGGAGAACCTCAATATTGACGTCCAAGCAACCAGTGTCAAGGTAACACATTCTCTCGGCAAATGTCTAAGAATTTTCACCATCCCACCTACGTCATACACCTAATCCTTTCATGTCTATATCATGTTTCTATACGACCTGATCAGGCTATACGAGGCATCTCAAAACCTGATGACTGAAGGTAAAAAAGAACGTTATGTCAAAGATGATGATGCCGAGGGCGACAGTATTTACCGCTCGTTTTATCTTCGCAGGAGATCGAGAGTGGAATTCTGGTGAAGTGGAGCGATGGTCACACCAGCGAATACACAGGCAAGTGGCTATACGACCGAGCCTTCACACCCAGCGCCCGTGCCCAACACAGGAACAGATATGCCCTGAGGAGGGTGAGTGGCAATAGTGACTGTTATAACCAAAGCACTTCCTTTAGCGTGTAACACAAGAAGCTGCGCCGAAGTTCAATGCAAATCACGATATGCACTTTACATCCAGTGTCTAAAATCTTCCAGTATTGCTGCAAAGTAGAAGTAGTAGTCTTTGACTTTAGTTTATAAGTGAAGGAGAAGTAAATAACTGTCTCACATGTTCGCCTCTCTATCAAATTTTTGAAGCGTTTGAGGCAAAGATACTTAGTAAACCTTCCATCACAGCTCTCGTGAGTTTTCTCCAGCTGAGGAGATACCCCCACCTAACTCGAGGTCTTAAATTTCACCATAACCACTACGTCCACAGGAGCCGTGGGGCGCTGACCACCAGCTGAAGGAGTTCGACTACTACACCATGATCAAGGACGACAAGGTACTGCTGGACTGGCTGCTGACGATGGAGAGGAAGGGATCTGCCATGATCAAGAACACTCCTGACAGGGATATTGCCGGACCTGAGATCATCGAGCACATCGCCTACGTCAAGCAGTCACATTATGGGTCAGTGATGGCTGAAAATATCCTTCCTTCCTTGTCTTTTATCCACTGAATATAAGATGTCACTTTAAAGGAACGAAGTTCACTATTCTATTCAGAGTCAATAGCATTGTTGGTAAAGGAACCGTCTTGGGTTTCAAATATTCCATTGAAATTTGTGTCAAGACTCCCCGTGAAAGCATTCAGATTATGCTTAGACACCAGAAGACTCAATCTGGTCCTCATCCTTGCAGACCACACTCGCCAGTCATCAACAGACCCAACACAAACAACGTGGCCTTCTCCAACGCTAAGCTGGGCATGCACAACGACCTGCCTCAGTACGAGCAAATGCCAGGGGTAAGTTAAGCTTCTTGTTCAGCACCGGACGTTAGACAGAAAGGTGACAAATAGAATTCCTCAAGAAATCATGTCGATGATGCCACTAACAATTATGTTTCAAACGTCATAACGCCCAAGATTCACTATGGAAAGGTCGCTTGTAATGTCATCCCTGTCTTCCAGATCATCTTCATCCAGTGTGTGAAGCAGCACCAGGGGACTGGAGGCGAGAGCGTCATCAGCGATGGACTCTTCGCCGCCGAGAGCTTGCGAAGGAACCACCCAGATGCCTTCAAGATACTCACCACCACCGACGCCTACTTCTGGGACAAGGGCCACGCCAACTACAGCTGGGAGATGGACGAATTCTACAAGATATCCAAGATGCCAATACTCACGTGAGTAATCTATGAGCTCAAGAGTCGTCTTTACCAGTGGGTTAAACGTAGCCACGTCGTAAAACAATAACACACAAGAAGCATCTGCTGATATACCATGGTCAATGTCTCCACAGTAAATTCAATTCAAGCCTTGTGATGTCTCTCATTGAACAAATTCATACCTTTTTTAACTTTCGTGTTGAGTGAGACGTATATGCCAGTGAGGGATTGAAACTGTACAAATCTTGAATTCTGAGTTCTCTAAGAACTCGATGAACCACCCCCGACCATTGCAGTAATGTTCTTGTTTCCTCCCCACAGTTTGAATAGCGACAATGAAGTCATACGTGTGGCTGTGAACAACGCCATCCGTGACTCCCACTTAGACCTTCCCTCCCACAAGGTGAAGAGCTTCTACGTCGCCATGAAGCTTCTAAACGACATCCTCTACGACAACTCCGTCAGGTTCAAGATGGATGCAGGTCAGTGAGAATCTCTCGTGAAGCAAGTATATAAATCTACCTAACTTTCGTCTCTCACACTTCCTCTCTCTTGACATACGTGTCGGATGAATATATTTGAATAATTAATGAGTACTGTTCCCTCAGAAGCTTAAATCATCACTGGATATCCTGCAGGAGACATGATGACGCTTGATAACGTCCGATGCCTTCATGGTCGTGAGGGATACGAGGCCTTCAGCGAACGTCACGTCGAGTCATCCTACTTGGACTGGGACGAGGCTCGCTGCCGGCGGCGTCGCCTTCAGGAGAAACTCGGGGTCTTTGTTTAAACTCACCTCGGAGAACATGTCCATTCAACTTCGAAGATACGGGACGCCAGAACGGTTCTAAATCTAGGAATGTGTCGAGTCTATCCCTCAGACTCAATGAACCTCACATACCAAGAGGTCAACAAACACTTTGGAATGATGAATGACAAACACTTTGGAATGTTAAATGGGTTATTGTTCAATGGACCTTTTCTTTTATATTTTGTTCTATACGCTATGTTGACTTTCACGTCGCTAAGCCATGAGTGTGACTACTTAACTGCTGTTCCTCAATCCTTCAAACGTTACGTATTAAATGCTAACTATACGTGGTTCTCGTCAGGGTGGATATTGTGTTATGGTAGTCTCCCTGATTTCAGCTTTGGTGTTGAAATATTTTCATCTCACATGTTATTAGTGTGTTGTACCTCCCGTGTGATGATGTGACCGACACTCACCTTTCTTGCTGGTGATGTTTATGATCGCTTTGTTCCTCACCATTTGATTATCTGCAAGTCATATACATATACAAGTCATATATACAGATTAACGCAGATCTCTCTATATATATATATTTTCTTAAATAAAATGATATACGTACACAAGCGTTTCATTTTGCTATGTATTTTCCAACATATATTTCTGAAGTTCTTAATCTTCCTCTTTCATTAATTCAAAAAGATTCTTGTATATCGGGATATGATTCCAGTGAGGGAATAGTCATGTGTGCATGTAAAGGACAGAACATGGTATTATATGAGATAGTAATGACACCATCAAGATATATATCAATCTTCTTCAACCGAACACAGAAAATCCTGAGGGATTATTACATCTCATGATTTTGATTCATCGAAAAGGAAATCTATTTCAAATACAGCAGTCCATTCCAATCTACTTCATATCGTGATTACAAAACAGCCAAGGAGTGATCCTGAAATTACCTTTTAATACAGAACCTCTCTGTTTAAAAAAAAAAAAAGAAAATTAAGCATCATTTGAATCCTATTCTGTGCTATTGTTCCCATGGCATCCATTCCTACTGCACTGTTTTAGTGATTACGTCCTCGCGTTCGTAACGATTATATCCACTTACCAAACATCAATGGAATCAAATAAAGACAGCCAGGGTGGCTGAGTGGTTGATTCGTTGGTTCTTTGGGATTGAGGGCTATCATCTGCCAGGGTCGTTTAAAGACGTCACCAGTTGAACTACACCCACCAAACGGGAAAAAAAACAAAAGCTTTTGACATCATCTTAAGGTATTGAGGATGATCTATGTGTAACCACATACCTAACAATGCAAGTGGCCCTTCGAAGACCTTAAGATCATCCTGAGTGAGGTGCCGATGCCTTCAACGAGTTTCGACTCAGTCGATGCTTCGATGTGAAGTTCGTTTTGAAGGTTTCGAGACGCCACAAGCTTCAGCAGACGAACAAGGGATATATACTTAAATAAGGCACCATTACACTCAATAACCATTTTCTGTTTCTCGACCGCATTTTCTCATAGTCCAACCCCTTTCCTTTCTCTCCTAACTAATTGGAAGAGGAAAATTCAGCGGACAATTTTAGCCTTGTTCTGTGTGTCGGAGGTGCTTCAACTGAAAAAATCCTTTAAATTCGTCCCTGCTGTTATTCGATCATTTATTTCCACATCACCAGGAAATTGTTTTCAGTTTAATAAAAGGAAATTGGTTGGTCGTAAAAGTGTCCGGGTAAAACGTTAGGGACAACTACGAAGTTTAAAGCTGAAACAGTAATGTAAATGTTACAAAGAGAAATATTTGTCCTCCTTCATCCAGCTCCTGGGAAAGACAAAAAGAAAAAAAAATTCTACTCTTCCCAAAGAGAAATTATTTCTTTTAAAGTCTACTCTCCCAAAGAGAAATTATTTCTTTTAAGGAACAGTAGTGGGTCAAAAATCATGAGCAATTCAAGATTTGATTTTCCATGACAGTAAAACAGTTCCACGAATCGAAACATGAGAGCTTAGACTGACCGCCCCCCGTGATGTGTCAGGAGGACCTTCAGCCTTTATAAGCCATGTGGTGGTTTAACCACAACCAGCCTTGTCATGCCACCGTGTGATGTGACATCAAAATCCCTGAGAGTCTGGATGGGGTGCCCTTGTACGGTGCCCCTGAGGTACAATGAGTGACCCATGACCCATACGAGATTGTCATGTGGAATTCATGAACCATCGTCATGTGATGGGTTGAGGATGACCTCGACCTTGTCTCCCGAGACATACCACAAGGTGTGACCTGTGTGATGTACCTCCTCCTTTCCTCGAGCTGTGACGCTGTGGCGTTCCCTTCCGCCTTTCCCATCTCCCTACAACCATTCTGTCTACAGACACCTGAGAAGCTCTGATTAATATCATCATTCTTTTTATAAAACTCTTTTCTTTTTCACGCGAGATGAATATTCTCGATGAATATTCGAAATATCTTATTATATATATATATATATATATATATATATATATATATATATATATATATATATATATATATATATATATATAAAGGGGGGATTCATCCATTTACGGCACCTTCTAGTTAGTAATCCGATCCTTCAACAAATAAGATCCAATGCTTTGTCCACACGACGCGATCGTACCCATATAACGAAATGCACGCGTGACGAATGGGGTATATCCACGTCTCTCCTTACGGCCATGTCAAAGACACGGCGCACCTGCACACGTCCCGGAGGAGGTTATATCACTTGTTGACAGAGTCGTTTTATCTGGATGGATATCAGGGCTTTGAGGAGACCTCCTCAGACGCAGCCTTTCTGAGCTAAGGAGAACCTACTCGTCCTCCTCCTCCTCCTTCTCCTCGAAACGATTACTCGTCGACAAATGATGACTAAGTCGTCGCCACGGCAACAGTACGGTGGTACAGTCCGTCCTTGCTGACATCGACACTCCTTAACGTGATGGCTTAATGTCATGTGTTCTGTCTGTACGCGTGCGCTCCTTTTGAGGACTGACGTAAACTATGAAACTGACGCTTCGAACACGTCCGGCAAACAGGGGTTCATGTGTGCTATTCATATGCTCGAGGAGCGAGGGTTCAGTTTTACGTGTGTGTAGATACGAGGCGTAGATAAGTGACTCTTAAGAGGGGGAAAAAAAAAAGATGGGCTAGAAAAAGATGACATAACAACATGGGAAGCAATGAGACGGTTGATTGATGTGGCAAGTGATGATGTGGCATGAGAAATGATATGGCAGCTCTCTCTCTCTCTCTCTCTCTCTCTCTCTCTCTCTCTCTCTCTCTCTCTCTCTCTCTCTCTCTCTCTCTCTGCGCGCTCCTGCGATACATCGTTCTGCATCATGATAACGGATAGATGACACCATCAATACGGATCCAAAAAAAAAAAAGATCGAGTAATGGTGCAGGACCTGGAGATGGTACGAGCGCTCGCTGTCATAGAGGCAAGTAATGGATGGGTTAACAATTTCATCTCAGGTTCTGACGGTGACGAGGGCCCTTGCAGGCGCTGCTCATGATGATCAGTCAATAAAATGGGGAGTAAATATACGCCGTTCCTGGCGCAAGCGCTCCGCAGAGTTCGCAGTGCCAGGTCGCCCAAGTTCTTGGTGTCGAGGCTCAGCGTGTCTCGGTCGCTCGGTCGTTCACCGCCTGAATCTAATGATATGGAGGACTACACTTTCTATGAATCGACATGAAGTTTACAAGTATCGTATCCCATTCGACTCAGGGATGAAACACTTCCTCTATGAATCGACATGAAGTTGACAAGTATCGTATCCCATTCGACTGAGGGACGAAACACTTCCTCTATGAATCGACATGAAGTTGACTAGTATCGTATCCCATTCGACTGAGGGACGAAACACTTCCTCTATGAATCGACATGAAGTTGACTAGTATCGTATCCCATTCGACTGAGGGACGAAACACTTCCTCATCAACTGAACTGTTACGATGAAAGAGGTTTTTATACCAATGAGGAGAAATCATCATCATCATCATTCACAACTGTTCAGTAGTATGAAAAACGGTTACAGGTATAAGAATTGGGGGATTCTATCGCATATGGGGGATAATCTTTATCCCAAAGGTACTTATTTTATTCCTGTGCTTCAGCTAGGGGTGGTAATCTGCTCAGAAGTAATTATAATGAGCAATATGTATGGGAGAAAAGTATACATACTGTGAAACTGCCGCATCAATTTGGTTTCTACTGAATGATATATTTAAGGTACGCCATAAAGGTGAGCGTTTCTACTCTCCACTACAAGTAAACACAAACGTAGTATCAGTGACTGCAGCACGTATCTATGATCTGTTTGGTAACTGAATATGATATAATGCGTTTCAAGTGCTTCTGTAATATGACGTTGGGTTCTGGTTGTTTAGCTCGTTATCTGGTCTTCAGGCCTATATACAGCCAGGGTAGTTATGGTCGTCAACGCCGAATTATGATAACTAATAGAAAAGCCATCAACACCCTCAGGTTATCAAGGTGATTCTAAAACCTTACACTCTCTTCGTTAATTAATCATCTTTACCCTGGTTGTTTTCATATCATCTTTGACGTGATGAAGGTAATGACTCTACATCCTACTACTTTTTCGGGGTGAATGAAGTGAGCGTAAATGCTTGCGTCACTCGGCATCTTCGTCAGCGAGTGATTGAAGAAGCTGTTGGCCTTTTAAACCCGTTCCTCGAAACATCTCACGTGATCGTTCCTAGACACCCGGCGTCATCTGCCAGCCCCCACCCCTGGCCATGGACAGCCCCAGGATCAGCCTTTGTGGTCAGAAACAGAAAATTAGTAGAATGCATGTGCCAACCACAGTGTTATCAGTTCGTGGTAGACTCTGTCAGCAGTAGGCGAAGGAGTCCAGGAGCCCTTGGTGTAGCTGGAGTATCCTATGGGTGATTCTTGATTATGTTTACCTTCAGAAAAGAAAACAGCTCTGGCTGTACCAACACAGTCGAAACAGTTCTCGTGTTGTTGTTTATCATGGTGCCTCGCTGGGTCAACAGGGGAAAAAAAAAAAGGAAGAATCAAGTGGTTAGAAGTTAAAAATAAGAGCTCAGGTTCTTAACCCACTTTCCCAGTGTTAAGTGTCTGCTTGGCTTAAGTTACCCGACGCCTCGCCCAAGCAAATGTGTATTCCTTTCCTCTCCTTTTTTTCTTACGAGTCAAGAGGAACACCTACCGCGACGCAGTCAGTATAGAACCCGCCAAGGTTGCTGCTGCGTCAGCGGAGTTCACTACTGAGGTCGAATAGATGAGGAGGAGGAGAAGGGGCACCACCACCTGCACAGATCCATGCACTTGCTCTGAGTAGATCTCCTCAAACTCTGATATCCGGGACAGATAAAATAACGCTGTCAATAACAGGGTGACGTAAGCAAGGCAAGCCTCCCCACCACTCACCTATCCATCCACCTATCCACCCACCTATCCGCCCTTGCCCCAGAGGCAATCATGTCGTGTCACGAGGCCCATTAATCGAGTCTTCTCATGGAACATTCATGGGTCGTTTGGGAACACTGGTTCCATACTGTCAGTCTCATTATGGAACATGGGTTGTAGGTTGTCCTATGGCTTCCACATGAGACGAAGGAGTAGTGAGGCCTTTTATGAGAGTTCATGGACGACTTTGTGGTGGCGAAGTCCCTCTATATTCTACAGCATGAGGCGGTGAAGCGATGATCTTCCTCATGGCGTTTAATGGACCTGCCGTAGCTTGCAAACGCATCCAGGGACAGAGGGTGAAAAAGAAAAGGTCCTCACACAGCCAACACAAGGCAGGGCTTCCGGGCCTTTCATGATACATATCATTTGCTCTTGGGGGTAAATCCTCTTACAACTTGATTAATTTTCCTTCGTCTTCTGCCGTATATTTCTCTCTTTCTCTCACACACACACACACACACACACACACACACACACACACACACACACACACACACACAGCTCCTGTAGCACCAATACAGTGGCGGTGCGCATGAAATAGCTCGTGTGATAGGTCATTTATCTTTGTACTCATTATTTCGACCCCTTTTTGGTTCCTCTTACCTATCTTTGTACCTCATTTATCCTCCAGCAATTTCTCACGTGGGATATTGCGTCACTTCACATATCAACTCCTCGACTGGAACAGTTCAAAAGGAACTGTGGCTATATGGGTATCGGTCTTCATCACGCACGTCGAGATCTCTTTCCTCTGCGTGTACGTAACAGTGTCAAGAAATTGATATGGAAGCAGAGGAACGACAAATCAGAACTCAAGGAACAGCATACTCGAAATATCACGCACGCAGTATACCACGTAGGAGGCGACGAAGGTAGTCGCTTCTGGTCCGCCCATCATCGTCCTGCAAGATGGCAGGGAAATCTACTGGGCGACCAGATCTCGCTTCGTATCACCCGACACAACTTGACCTGTGTGTGTGTGTGTGTGTGTGTGTGTGTGTGTGTGTGTGTGTGTGTGTGTGTGTGTTACTGAACCCCTGTCAACTCTTACGAAGCAGCAAGAAACGAGAAACAGCTCAACAGCATTTGATGCGCACCTCTGTAAACCTAGTCTCCTAGCACAGTAGCATCTCGTGAGGAGGAGGAGGAGGAGGAGGAGAAAGAGGAAGAGAAAGAGGAGGAGGAGAAAGAAAAGGAGGAGGAGGAGGAGGAGGAGGAGGAGGAGGAAGTGGTTGTTTGGTATAGGGAGTCGTCGTTATACTACGCGGCAGGGAAACCTCTCTATCAGGACCTCCTTACTGCTGATAGCGCCCTCACCACTGCTCACCCTCGACATCTGGTGGTGTTGTGTAATGTTGAAAGATTCAGTGTGAATCATTTAAGGGACTGGAGTAATATAAGATGCTTCTGTATCCACCCAAAACAAAAAAACAAAAAAAAAACACACACAAGAAACATTAACGAGAATATGCAACAAATGCGGTTTCAGACCTTTCCAGTGAATGATAAGCACAGAGTGGTTTGGTTTCCTGCGAATATATATATATATATATATATATATATATATATATATATATATATATATATATACTCGACTCCGAGATAAAAAGCCTTCGCAACTGGCAGAAAATCGAAATGGCTTAGAGCACACGAGAAAGACAGAGAACCTGTTGCTTCAAGCCTCACACGCTCCTTTTGGTCTTTTCATTCAGGCAGAATGTTAACAGCCCCGCGGCCATCTTCCTTGCATGAAGATCTTTCCTGCAAGTGTTTGCCCGTCGAGGTCATCGTTCCAGGTCGGGAATTATTTCCTTGTTGTCACTTAAATCAATCCCGTGCCAAAGTCAGACTAACTGATGGTTTTTACTTTTGACGCATCAATCAACAGGATAGAAACTGCTTGATATTCATAAATCCTCCGCGTCATAGGTCCATCTGAGAAAGAAAAAACGATCAGAAAGCGACGTGAGAAACACAACATGTGAGAGTGATGGTGTAGGTAGGTAGGTGAGGCAGGGAGGAACGGGTGGTTGGTCATCTTGAAGTGGATAGTGTGGCACAACACGACAGGAATAGGAAACGTGTAACGCTGCCGAAGGAAACTGACTGGTACTTAATATTCTACTGAATTTACTCTATTATACATAGAGCGACTCAGCGGGGTACATGATCGCTGCTTTTAAAGAGAGAGGTTCGTCTTCGTCAGTATACACAGACGAAGTTCATGAGACTTTCCTCTTCGTGGGAAGTTATACAATGACCTCCGCCAGGGGGTGTTGCTATGGCACCATCGATCACTTCTGAAGTCGAGTAGATGTCTCAAGGAGGGGGAGGAAGGACAACACACCGGGGTCCAAGTAGACCTCCTCCAACTCTGATATCTCTATAGATAAAAAAAAAAATTAATAATAATCGAAAACACATTACGTAATTCCCTCGACGTCTCACGAGAGCTGTGTGATTGCCATGCAAAGTATGACATTTTCAAGTTTTGATAGAAAAAAAGAAAAAAAGGGGGAGACGAAACGACAAAAAAATGAATCCATAAAATGTTTTCCTGCACGACGAAGGGGACTGTATAGACCCACTTGTCGAGTCATGATCACACGAGTGAACAATATGACGTCAGACAAAAGAGCCTTTTCGCAAGTCACCCCAAATCCCTCAACTCTCCCTCCTCTCCTCTCCACTCCGCTCCACTCCTCAGAGCTCTGATCCCCTGACAGCGACGTCAACCGGAGGATCTAAGTAGTTAAATCTGTCTCATGCTTTGGTGGTATATACCCCGACCGTCAGAGCTCGACTATTGCCATTACTTACAACAAGGTAAGGTTATGGCTCCGCCGGCGATCGACGTCCCCCACCCCCTCGGGACACACGATCTCATACTTGGGAAGAAAACGACAAAGAGATTGACGACTCCGTAAAAGTGGTTCCCACTAAACCGTTGTCAGATAAACGAGGGCGGGGTCGCTCGCGGAGGGTCGGGGCGTCCTGCAACTTGGTAGGGAAACGACTCTCGGGCTCCAGTCTGTCGCAGGAGGTGTTTCAAGGACAAACACAAACATAGACACACACGTCGGCGCCGGCCTCTTAAGAGCATTACTTGTCTATGCGTTTTCCCCCGGTGTGTTCAACATTTCGGCCGGGGCGACACAAGACCCTCGTGAACAATTGGAGGTTGTGTTAGTTATCGTGTCTTGTGTGAGGGCGTCGCTCTACTGAGTGGCAGGGAAACCTTTATCAATACCCCCCTGGTAGGGCGATAAGGAAGCGTGTTTGTCATACGTTTTACTTAAATTCTTTATAAAAAGGCTCGAGCGAACAACAAGGCTTCGCTGAGCCTAAGCCTTAAATGAGATAAATGAGGAGAAAAGAAAAGAGACAAGATCCTATTTTTTTTTTTAAGGGACTTTGATATAAATTAAATGCAGAATCAAGGAGGTCTGATGTATATGATGTATGTCAGAAGAGTTGAGTTAAGGAGTTTACTTCTACTTAAAAAAAAAGAATGAGCCTAGCAATCCTGCCGTGAGAGATACATAGGATACATAGGCATCACTCCAACCAACTCCTAAGTTAGGATGGAAGGAAGCACTTCCTTCGGTCGGCTTTGGATAATTCTATTCAGAAAAATTTACCTTAAATAGTTCCAATTCACAGAATTTTCAAATCATTTTCTAATATATAAATATATATATATATATATATATATATATATATATATATATATATATATATATATATTACAACTTTAGAGTCCAGACAGAGACAAACCACCCAGCCTCCTTTGTTTAAAAGGTTCATTATCTCGTAGAAAGCAAGAGTTTATTTTTTGTAGCGCAAAACCTCCTTCCCCTTAATCTGTTTCGCCTCTCACTGAACCAGCTTATCCTGTGCCAGAAGGGATCTATTTGCCTTCGGATCACTTCTGCCTTTACCTTACACATTACGTGAGTCAGAGAGACCCTCGTGTTGGTGAGTTTATGTGCAGATATTACACTACGGATGATATCCCTGTATATCGAAGAGTACGAACGTACGTCGGTAAAGTATCATTCTCTTATCAGTTCGAGAATGCGTTTTATCGTGTTATCTTACGACGTGACTTACTATGTTCATGACCAGTGAAACACGCACTGTCTGTCGCGCAGTGTATTGTCATTTCCTCGTTTTCGCTTCATTTTCTTTCGTCAATTCTGTGCCAAATGGAACCGCTTTACTGTACAGAGTCTGAGAGAAGTCATGCCGGGGGGCGGGGGCGACTTACAACGCCAAAAGCAGCCAAATACCTACGTTACTTTCCTCTCAAAACTACAGCCCATAAAACCTGGCATGTCAAAATATCTGACTGTCTTTACAGGGTTGGTTGGCTGGTTGTATGTGTTGGGCTTCAGGCCTATCATCTGCCAGGGTCATTCAGGCGGTCAACATAAGCTGCTTGCTACATCCACCACAACCGAGGAATCTTTCAACACCTTCTTCAGGTGTTGAGGATAATTCGAAGACCACATGCACTCTCGCTATGCATGTGGCCCCATGGCTTTACGGGAGTGCAGACGTGCATGCCGTACCTCCAGCACGGCTGACTTCCCGGAAGTATTTAGCTTAAAGATCCATCGAATGTTTATTGTTCTACATTGTCGTGACGTCTCTAGGGAAACTACCGAAAAAAAAAAAGTTTCAGCGAAACCTCTGTATGGAATACGAAACACCTAATTTTCTTTTAATTTCCTAGAAAGGCAATCGGGGATGATGACATTCATATGTTATTGATATACTGGCTGCTCGAAAGTACAATATATTGGAAAGAAAATGAATAAAAATCAGGTTTTCTTTCCCAAAAGTACATTTCTTTACGTGGATGTTGGTTAATAAATAACAGGTAACAGAAAAGTGAAACACAAGTGTGTGTGTGTGTGTGTGTGTGTGTGTATGTATAGAACATACGAAGCTTCAGAGGTAAGTCAGTGGGAGGCGACAGGATATGTGGAAGGGTTTAATCGTCCTACACAGTGGCGGGGAAACACACGAGACGCCACCAAGTGGCCTGTTGCAACGTGTCTTTCGACTCGTCTGAACCCAACAGCCCTGTGATGATAATTCCTGATACCACTGACTCCTTACCCATCCACATATACTACCTAAGCTTAGCCATGAGTGTTGTGCTGTGCGTAGAAGGTAGGAAGCGGTGCTGGAAGAAATGGGAGGAGGCGTGGCAGTATTACGTGGCAGGGAAAATATTCTTATTTGTCTCCTGATCGCTGATAGCTCCGTGGTGCAATCGTGTGACGGAGTATGGCAAATATAGTAACAGTTGAGCGTACGACTTCTTCACAACAGCCTCCTTACCTTGAGATAAGATGTTAGATAAGCTGTGGCTGAACACCACACTTGTTTCTCGAAGCAATCTGAAACCATCCACTTCACGCTGATATGACCCATTCTTTGATCAGTGATCTTAAGCAAGAACAGATGATTGTCACTGATACTGCACTAAGGAATACTGGCTTGAAACAGGTACCCGAAGACCTGATGAAGTCGGCTTGAAATAAACTCTGGCGTCAGGGCGTCAGGACCCCTTGCGGACCACAAGCCAGTGTTCGCCGCTATTTACCCCGTAAAGGAAACTCTAAAAATACCGGCTGAAATCGTCTTCAGACCTAACCTGTGGTTCGATCATTCCTTCAAGTCTCATTCCACGACTTACAGACTTCCTCATGAAGCTCCGTCAGGCTGACAAGATTCCAAGGAACCATCATCATCATCATCATCAAGTGCATCCCTTCAGTTCCTCAACCATGGAACCTACATTACCCAGTTACCCGCAGTCTTGCTGTTTTGCCTGGAGTGCGCGTAATACAATCCTCCGTCAATATTATCTCTCTTGCCGTATGGATTAACTTATTTCGATTCCCTGAATGTTTTGCATTATTGACCCCTGATAATTCCACGATGATGATGGCCACAACAGCAGGACCAACATACCCTACGATCCCTTTGCGTTTAGTCTGACCTGAGAGAAAATGTATTCGAATACGATGTACAGTCAGACAATAAATTCCCTATATTCCTACCTCACAGTATTAACCCTGCCTCTCTGTGTCCACACTCAGACCCCCAGGGTGACTGCACCCACCCACCCAGCCTGGGAACCAAAGACCTTGCCTTGTACGCGGGAGGGTGTTGAACCCTCGCCAAGTCTGAAGGGAAGCTCTCGCTATGAATATCAACCAGGAGTTGTGATCAAGCCATCAGCCTATGGTAATAGAGGGACAAGGAAGTTGCCTTAGTTGGGGGCGAGGGTGGGATGGAAAGTTAATGCATTCATTACGTAAACACACGAGAGGTGTTAATGGCTACCAAGGTCCTCTGGACTCCTACAGGCGGGCGATAACCACCGCATAAATCAAGATTTACAACTGCAGGTTGAGTGTTCTCGGTTCACACACCAGCAGGAGCCTGAGAGTTGTGGCACCTGCAGGCGAAGGTACCCGAAGTCACACGCTACCCCCGCAGGTAAATGTACCCCGAACTCACTCTCCATATGCAGTCAACTGCACCGAAAGTACTACTTTCTACATCTGTAGGTACCTGTAAGCGTTCTCTACTTGTAAGTGACTGAAACGCATTAACTCTAAGCCTTCGGATGAAGGTACTGCGTGCATTCATGCTATACCTGCTGGTGAACGCACCGAACTCGGTCTAAATACACAGGTAACCGTAAGGTACACAACGCACCTTATACCAGCAGGTGATGATTAACGCCGAGCTTATTCAGTGCCTGGGGACTGAACGTGCCGGGTTCATGCTACACCTACAGATGGATATATATATACATATATATATATATATATATATATATATATATATATATATATATATATATATATATATATATATATATATCATCCCTGGGGATAGGGGAGAAAGAATACTTCCCACGTATTCCCTGCGTGTCGTAGAAGGCAACTAAAAGGGAGGGGAGCGGTAGGTTGGAAATCCCCCCCCCCCCCCCCCCTCTCGTTTTTTTTTTTTTTTTTCAATTTTCCAAAAGAGGGAACAGAGAAGGGGGCCAGGTGAGGATGTTCCCTCAAAGGCCCAGTCCTCTGTTCTTAACGCTACCTCGCTAACGCGGGAAATGGCGAATAGTATGAAAGAAAGAAAAGAAAGATATATATATATATCTGACCCCCTCCTACACCTGTGGATGAACACACCCGACTCCCTCCGCACCTGCAAATAAATGCCCACCCCGCCTCACTCAGTTCCAAGGCAAGGACGTACCCCACGCGCGCCATGCATACAAATGAACGCACCTGGGAGGTTACGGCCTTACATAGAACGCCCTAAGTATGGTGGCGTTCTATTTTGTTAAAGCTGCAACACTGCGAGACACTGGTGACCTCGAGGGGTGGGATCAGCTGTGGCTAACGTAAGGGACGAATGATGTTTTGTGCTCAAGATTTTGAGGCTAGACTGCTGGAGTTACCACTAAGTCCCTTGGGTATATATATATATATATATATATATATATATATATATATATATATTGGTCAGGTACCTATATTATCGATCAACCTCCTAGGGGTGGATGAACAGCTGGGTTGACTGTAAACCTCATGCCACATCCAAAGGATGCGAACGTTTGCGCTCGACCCTGGGCGGCCCATGAGTGTGTTACAGTCAGGAACGCTAACCGATACACCACGCTCAGGGAGTTAATTACCAAAAAAAAAAAAAAATATATATATATATATATATATATATATATATATATATATATATATATATATATATATATATATATATATATATATATTGGTGATTATCATTATCGACTTTATTCTAAATGAATACATTATCAACTCCGCTCCATCATCTATCAGCATCCATTTGCAAGGGAAATGAATGCTGGTGGATTACGTCAACAGTCATTGACGTCATTGCCTTGTCTACGTAAACCAAAGATGATCTACGCAGGCTGAGGTAAACCAAGCGACTTGAAGGAGTCAGGAACTCGGTGGCAAGCACACGATGCATGGATCATACCCTGTCCAGGTGAGTATACACAATAAAGTGAGACATACCACTACCTTCCCAGTGGATATCTACTACCACCATCCCAGTGGACATCAAACCCCCACATGAACAGAGGAGCTGGGTGAATTCCCAGGTCTCTCGCACCAAAAATAACCTTCCCCTCCACACTCCTCCTTTGGCTACGCCGCTGAGTTCCAGGCACCATCCGACGCCTTTTTTGGCACGACGTCCCGGACGAGCAAAGTCGTGTTCCTCCTCCACACGTGGGTCGAGTAGGACGTCTGCTGTTCGAAGTGAATCCCTTGGCATTGAGGATACGTTCTTACCCACAGGGCGATCTCCCGGGGAGGGGAGAACCCGGAGGTAATGGCATCTCGCACAACTCCGGCCACGATTGTAATATACTCGCCACCTTTTACCTACACGTTACCAGGAACCTACATATATGTATACTGACGTCCGCAGCGGAAAAGAGGAAAAACAAAAAAATAGATTGACGCATGAAGCGCTCTGACGACATGAAGCGCTCTGACGACAAGGTCTATAAATAATAGAAAATTATATATAAAAACAATTTTCCCCGGTGACGCACCTCGTAAAGAAGAAAGAAAACAGTATACTCTCGCCTGCAGTGTTGGTAACACATGAAAATCAGTGTAATCATCTTCTATTGTTTTCTGGAGACGGAAATCATGAGACATCGACAAAATTCAAAGTAGAGCACAAAACACAAAGAAACGAATATTTCAAGTGTGGTGTGGTCAATAAGTCATAAGAGATAAACATGAAGGTTGAAGAATCCATGGAATGATGTTAGTAGACTCAAAATTTCTAATTTTCCCGCCTTAAGTTAAGGCTCGTTACTATAAAACCAAAAGACTTAAATGAACTCGAGATGTAGATTATGAGACACACACACACACACACACACACACACACCACGTGGTGAGGCATATGTAACCCCCCACCCGTCAAACAGGATATGTGCGGACAACAGAACTGGTCTCTCTCTCTCTCTCTCTCTCTCTCTCTCTCTCTCTCTCTCTCTCTCTCTCTCTCTCTCTCTCTCTCTCTCTCCACCCCCTTCCCCCCTCGTCAAGGTCTCATTCAGGTCTGTGTGATAAATCTACAATCTACCACTAACGTCATCAAACATGTTAGATTAACATAGTTTTTTCCACCGTATTCACCTCCTCTCTCTCTCTCTCTCTCTCTCTCTCTATATATATATATATATATATATATATATATATATATATATATATATATATATATATATATATATATATATATTTATTTATTTATATTTATATAAAACATAAATATAAATATATATATATATATATATATATATATATATATATATATATATATATATATATATATATATATATATATGTGTGTGTGTGTGTGTGTGCGTGTTTATGGGCATGTCTGAAGGTGTGTCATTCTTATACGTGTTTTACGGGAAGTCAGTTTTACACTTCTGCTCTCTCGTATCCTAACCTTGTGTGCATGTTCCGCGTCTCTACTCTAATGTGTACACACACACACACACACACACACACACACACACACACACACACACACCAGCCTATGCCAGGTATATCCATTTACCCATCATCCCCGAGCGAGGGGAGGATGAATTCCTGGAATGGTGTGGGCCGAGAACCGCGCCCAAATATCGAACCCATGGGAGCCCAATCCCGGGCAGGCCCGTGCCGAGTCATGGTCACTAACGCTAAACTCTACACCACGTAGGCAGTTGAGGGTATTGTGGTGGCCCACTGTCGCTCCAGTATGAATGGGAGTGGAGCATTGGGTACCCACTGTGAATGAAAATGGTGAACAGCTTGTTGAACAGCGAGTAAAAAAAAAAGAACTGGGGATTAGCAATATGTGGTTCGAAAGGAGGGACATCATGAGTTAACGTGAGTGACTGGAGTTAATAGTGAATAGGCATCATTGGAATACATCATGAGTGATAGGCGTGCTAAAGAGAGACTTTTGGATGTAAGTATGCGGAGAAGGGCAGCTGGTGGAGGGAAGCTTTTAAAGTCTGTATGAGCTTCGGCAAACGAGGAAATGATGTGGGTGGGAAGAGGATTGTGAAAGTGTGGGTGAGCTTGTAAGTGAGGCTCGTGTGAGAAAGACACCACGAGCGAGACTCGGTAAGGAATGGTATAAGATGAGAGTAAACGAAAGTTAGAGAGTGGGTGAGGAATGTGCGAGAGGAATGTGTGACACGAGAAAGGTGGACGGTGGCCATGTGTGAGCAATAGGCCAGTGAGTTGTGGGATGCGGAATTTAGATTCTTAGTGAAGGAGAAATAGAGGTGTACATGCATTTCTTATGGGGAAGGAATATGTGATTATTTTTTTTTTTCACGCAAACGAAACGTTTACATAAATTCAACCATCATACAGTTTGAATCATCACGATAATAAGTACAAAAACACAAAAGGGTCTTTCTAATGGAAGTATTTGGTGTCTAATAAGTTCTGGAGGAGATTAATCTTAGATATACTGATCACTATCCCCGTGTTATGATGCATCTTAGATATACTGATCAATATGATCGAGCTGATCCAGCTTTTGGGGGACATGTTCAAGGTAATGCTGGAGTGCACGAGACGAATGAATACTTTTCCTTCCCTCGACCCTCTCTCTCTCTCTCTCTGTACGCTGATGGTTAACTGTTCCCTCCCTATTCAAGGCGACCACCGTCCACGATCCAGTCACCTGACATGTACTTTCTTCACCTTGGAAAAACAAGGACCTGACCCCACCTTACCACCTGATGGGCGAAAAAAAAAAAAAAAAAAAGCGGAGGAAGCGGGACGTCAATATCACTCACCGCTTCCGCTAAACGTTGGTCAAAGGGAAGAAAAACACTCTGATCAACTCTGGTACCAGGTTTGGGAACTCGGGAGCAACTCTGGTTTGGGAACTCGTGAGCAACTCTGGTTTGGGAACTCGTGAGCAACTCTGGCTTGGGAACTCGTGAGGAACTCTGGCTTGGGAACTCGTGAGCAACTCTGGTTTGGGAACTCGTGAGCAACTCTGGTTTGGGAACTCGTGAGCAACTCTGGTTTGGGAACGAGCCTTTTATATGATGGAGCATCACGACACACCACTGTCACACGGGGCGATCCTGTCGTTGCCTGTCAGGGCAAATGACCCTCTAACAATACTCTATACTGTCAGTGTAAATTGCGCTATACAACTACACATATCACTTTATCATCGCCAACCGACGAAAAAAAAACGAAAAAAAAAATCACTTTGCCACTGTACGCCACGCTACTCATGTATATCAAACTGTCCCAGTACACCACAGTCATTGTCTGCCAAACTGTCATGAATCCTTCGCTACAGTCAAAGTTCGGAAACTGAATGAGTCACTGGGAATTATTACCGAGACGCGACACTCCTCGTGTCCCCTACACGGCAGACACACCCGTCTACAGCACATGGACGGCAGGAACACCTGTCTCCAATACCTTGGACGACAGAAGCATCCCCGTCTACAGCATCAGATGAAGTAGCACCCATTCTCATCATGATAACTTAGGGTTAAGCTTCGTAATCAACCCTGATGGGAAGCATCGACACAAAGCCAGACAAACATCGATACAAACTATTTTCTTTTGTCTTTAACATGGAAGAATTGGATACAACTTTCCTTATGCCACCACAACGGTGCAGTTCAGCGTTTGGTATTCAGTCATCTGGAATGCACGACACTTGATCTCTTATGGTAGCAGTCTGACTAGTTAAGAAATAAAGAAGATGTATGAGACAGACAGACAGACAGACAGACAGGCAGAGAATGAGAGGTAATCGTCAGTAAAAGTGATTCCGTAAGGTTGAAAAATTAATATACATTCTATACTATTATGAAAGGCTTCTCAGACATCATGCCCCACAAAAGGCTGAGTCAATATGCATTCTACACTTTTATGACATGCTTGTTAAACTTCATATTCTACCAGGGGGTCAATTCTACTGCCGCTGAAATGCAGGTGGTAAGGCCATCGTAGGTAATAGACCAGTTATACCATCACTGAGTACCCCGTATTCATCAGGAAAGATTACAAGTTTTCTTATGAAACAGAAAACGTTCTTAATGTATCACAAACATTGACAAAGTCAATACTCTGTTGAAGACGTCGAAAAAAAAATATATAGGAAAAAATATTATATATATATATATATATATATATATATATATATATATATATATATATATATATATATATATATATATATATCCTCGCAACACCTACAAAAATATTGGGCATGTGCAGACAGATCTCATTCATTCCCATGTTAAATAGCGCATACATCATGTTTTCAACAAATATTATCCGTTCAACTATTTCCATTTTTCTCGGACAAAAAAAAAAAAAATGTGGGATAGATATTTCAAAAGCTCCCAAAGCCTAGAACTATTTTTTTTCCCCCCATTTTTTGACACAATGCCAACTTTCTATTTGGATAGAGATAAAGTACGAAAGTGAGTGAAACTATTGCTCGCACTGTCGCCAGATTCATGAGTTGCAGGCACAAAAAGTGTGGCGGGCGTCAAGCACTTCATGCACACTCTAGATTCATGGGACTCAAGTCATAGATGTCGCTGAAATAGCTCAACGAATATCGTAACTCAAAAATTCTTTTTGGGTTGGCCAGCCGTTGGACAAAAACAAAAAAAAAAAAAGAAGATAAAACAAAGAGTAAGGAACATTAATAATCTTTAGTCCACCCGTTGTATACGCTAGAGTACAGGAGAACCGTCGTTGAAAATGCGTTTAAGCTACCATACATGGCTTATTTCTTCTCTCTATTTTCTGGTGTCCTTTATTTCTTTAAAATTGTGGATGTATGCCCTTCATCGATGGTACCCTTAACTGGCTAGATAAACCGTTGATATTGATGATTCTGTTACGGGAAACTGGTACCCAAATAACCATGAAAACAGTATGTGTGTGTGTGTGTGTGTGTGTGTGTGGTTCTAAATTTTCGAATGCGTTACCGGACTCCCCGCTTGCTTGGTGCTTGCGAGGGTTCGTCACGAGTGGAAAATCACCTTCGCCAAGTTGTTTCATCGGAATGCAACAATCTCTTCGAGGAACTCTTAACTCCAGTGGAACCCATACTTTCCCTGATACTGACTGGAGCGCATCCATAAGACTGCAAAGCCCCCCCCCCCCCGGTAAAGAGATCCTTGGGGATAAACGAAAAGAAAAAATCCGAAAACATATATGAAATTTAATAGAATATTCTACAATCGATGAAATCATTCTCACGTGCTTCGTACTCAGTATGTTATATGCAAAAAGAAAACTATCTAGGAAAAATGAGAGAGAGAGAGAGAGAGAGAGAGAGAGAGAGAGAGAGAGAGAGAGAGAGAGAGAGAGAGAGAGAGAGAGAGAGAGAGAGAGAGAGAGCTCTACTCTCGTGGCCATTTGGGGTATAGTTGTCGACCTTGTATCTGTCAAACGAAGGTTGACGGACATCAGGTGTGAGAGAGCAAGGCGAGACGAGACGGCGAGGAAATAACGAAAATCTATGATAACCTATCGTTAAACCTTCGTTAAGCGTGGCTGGGATACGGACATTGCATCTGTTATTAGGAGGAAATCAAGAGTAAGTGACCTAAAAACTGTTCTATAGTTCAGAGTGATAAGCGATAATCGATCAGTTTACTACAAGGGCTATTACGGAAGAAAAGAGCCTAATAGGTTTGTGGTAGAAGTCTCCGTTTCACAACCCAGCTGGAGCTGAGTATCGTGACCTGACAACATCGTCGATGGAGCAGAGGTACCTCAAAAATATCCCCATGCACACGTCCGTCACTTATCTGGATGAAAGCAGTTACAACAAGGGGAGGGAGGGAAACGGGCTAGCCCGACTCAGGCGCCATGTAGTATTTCCAGGTGAGGTATGTTTTCTTGTCACTCGCAATGCACAGTTCCTCAACGTACAACTGGTTACCACCTTTTTGAAACCCAAGGTGATGAAAATCGTCAAAGCTAATAACTCCTTTACTGAAATATGTGCATGTGAAAGAGAGAGAAAAAAATGGCACGGGATTATCGCCCTAGGAGGTGGCAGGGGAAGCATATAATGCTGTTCTCAGGTTTCGCTGGCGACAAAATCTAGCGGCGTTTGTTTCAACCAGCTAAATTCCACGTGATTCACACGTTTTGTATGACGTTGATCATTGAAGCTATTCGTAAGCACAGTACCAACGCAGTGAGCTCCTTGTGGCGTTGAATGGTGCAGGAAAGAGGGCAGACGAAGAGGAGACATTGTCGTACACAGTGGCAGATTTGAGCGGCCCACCACCGCCCGCCACCACCACCGCTTCTGCGGTCATGCTGCCTCCGAGTGGACGCTGACAACGCCCCATGACCCCTGGGTAGGTCACAAGGTCATCATTCAATTCTCCCAACCCAGACCCGTAGCTAAGATGGGGTCAAGCGATTCCCCCCCACACCCTCCCAGCCCCTTTGACACGAAAGTCCCACTTTTATCATCGCAGTTCTAAGAAAATGATACATTTGATATACATATAAATCCTTGAGTCCTTAAAATCTTCATGTACAATCATCAGTTCGAAGCAACAGATAACAAGAGACACTGTCTCCATCACTCGCCCTTCTACCGTAGAGGCTATAGTCGTTCCACAAAAAAAAAAAAATGGTTACGCCTTTGTATGTAATTAGAACCACTGAACCTTGGGAAGTCCTGACAACCAGGGTCTGCAACAGACAACACCTGAAATGGTAATGTGGACCTCTCTTTTGTCCTTTTTTTTTTTTTTTGCTCTATACTTGAACTACTTACGTGTGTGTGTGTGTGTGTGTGTGTGTGTGTGTTTTCTATAGTATTTGGAAATCCTGAAGAGATCAAGGGTCACAGGAAATCTTTGTTTAGGGGAAAAGGAAAGGTAAGACATCCCACGTTAAAGACAAGCTCTTCAAGGGTCTTATAAAATCTATCATCCTTAACATCTGAAGAAGATGTTAAAAGATTCTTTTATTCTTTATTTGCGGATACAATAGCTCGATGTCGGAGAAGGTTTTAGTGAACGAGGCAGCTGATAGGCCTAAATCCCAAACGACCCAACTGGCGTTCAGTTGTCACTTCTGCAGAAGTAACCGTCGAGGTGATAAAACCCACGAAATTTCTTTCCTTGTGTGGGACGCTATTCCTGTCCCTCCCTCCCACGTCCGTTACGTTACTCGATCATCCCAACACTTCGCCCAGCCTTCTTTCCCCTGACCTCATTTGCACGTCACTGACGCATCACACTTGTGTTATTTACACACATCCGCGTCACAACATTCGTTGGACTGTAAGATATAGCAAGTGCTAAAAAACATATTTGTTAATAAATGACACACACACACACACACACACACACACACACACACACACACACACACATTTTCGGTATAATTTTCCAACCTCTCTCTCTCTCTCTCTCTCTCTCTCTCTCTCTCTCTCTCTCTCTCTCTCTCTCTCTCTCTCTCAAAAGTGGCGCTTTCATGTATCTGTGGTCGAGTACAACCCCCGGAGTGCAGCAGACCTGTGTACACACCCCGACCTCACACCAGCTGCGCAAGCTCTACATAACTCACGCAGCGGTCGCCTGGTGGTGGTTAGTGGGTCCCGTGGGTCAGCGGCAGCAGCAACAGCAGCAGCAGCAGCAGCTCAGGGCGCCGACCTCCTCCTCCTCCTCCTCCTCCTCCACCCCCCACCCTCGGGCTAACGGTGAGGCCAAACGGTACCTCCTCCTCCTTAAGTTCTCTTGTGCCTCTCGGCTATCATTTCTACAAACGCATGCTGCTCCACCCACACGACGGCGATTGAGGAGAGGCCAATTGTCCAACTCACTCGCGATATTCCAGTAACCTGATTTCTGTCTGAACGGAACTCTAAACCCCAGCCCAAAGAAGAGACATGAGTTCGACGGAGGTCAGGACCCGAGGCCGGCGACTTCGCAGAAGCTGACTTTATTCTGGTCCGATTTTATCTCTCGCCATTCACTTCACGACTCTGGACTGTCAGATGGTTGGGTGAGGACTGTGGACAAAAGCAAGTACAGCAACTCACAAGGTGCTTCAAATGGTACCTGTGATTGTGTCGTCGAACAACAGACACGAGTGGAGTTCTTGTACCGCAGGAAGGGATTCTGAGTCCACTGGATTCGGCTAATTCGTGGTGGAGCCTTGGATGATAAATAAACACCTTTTTTTTATGTAGTTTCGCGGAAGAACCGCTTATCTTTTTTTCATACCCTAGTTCACCGTGAAGCTATAGATGTTACCTTCGAAAGCAAGGTCCAAACAATCTACTTTTAAGCAACATAACTTGAGGTCTTCTTCTTTTAAAGTATTCTAATCACATTTCTCTTTTCCCTAATTTCATTTCACGTGTCTGTGCAAATCTTCTGAGAAAACAGGAGTTAATTCCTATGGAGTAATATGTCTTCTGTATCCTCTGGTAGTCATGTCCCCTCCTGTCCCCTCTCATGGCCCAAACGAACCCAGCAGAGCAGAGAAAAATAAAAAATAGAGGCGCCTTGATGTCGGGTTTCGATGTTCTTAGCGTTTCTTTTTTTCTCTTTTTTTTGCCATCCCTCAACTGCCTATGTGTAGCAGACCACTGCCTAGAGTACGAAGGACTAACCAGCAAGGGAGAAACTCATCTATAAATTTTGGGTGGGCATGAATTCTGGCTCTGCTGTGTTGCCTCAAGTGCCACTGCATCTGCATGAGCAGGCAGATCGCAGTGTGTTCGGAGAGAGAGTCTCCCCCCACCACCACAATACAGTGAGGTATGTACGTGCGACGAATGCAAACCTCACCATGATCAACTGACCTTGAGATCTAGTCTCCCCAAGACTGTATAAACCCTCGAGAGCGGAGATAACCCCATGTATACTCCACGTATACTGGAGGTTAGATGTCAAACCACAGGATCAGTGTTGGAGTTAATCATCACCAGAGCATTAAGTTTAGCCTCAGATTAATGACTGCTACGATTCGAAGGCGACTTAAAAAGAAATGAACAGCAAGGACACTCCAAATAGTCAGGACTTTAATGTATGTGGTTGGGAATGGTGAGGAGTTCTTGGAAAGCACTGAACATGAGCCACGTGCATAGGGAGAGTATGTGTGGTCTTTGAATTATCTAACACCTGAAGAAGGTGTTAAAGATTTTTCGGTTGGTGGATGGAGCAGCTTATGTTGACGGCCTTAATGACCCTGGCAAACTACCAAACTACCAAACAAGCACTGAAGTATCTAGAAAAGACTTAAGCATTATACTTAAAGAGTCTTAACTTAGCGAAACATCAGCAGAGGTGACGCGGCTAGAAAATGAAGTGCCACGCGAGTGGAAAGGAGGAAAACATCACACCTGTATATAAAAATAGAGACCGGAAGATTTTGCTGGAATACAAAATGATCTCCTTCACTAGCGTGCTCTGTTAAAAGTGAAGAAATACCCTCCCTTTTTTTCACTATGAATAACGAAGGAAAGGAATTAAAAAGGATGATGATGTTGCGAGTGTGGATGAACCAAAAAAAAAAAAAATCGAATACGTTGGTAGACTGAAGAAAGATCAAGAGAGGGGTGCCCCATGAATGCAGAACTCACTCCCTCGTACATTTTAAATAGGCAGTCACACACACACACACACACACACTAACAAATACATACAACAACTTATTATCACAGTACAATAAAACAACACTAATAAAGTACACATTTATATGCTCATACGGCTGATTCTTGTTTGCTTTTCACCACAGCATGATGTGATCATTACACGAAAGTGCACTTGGGAACTTTTCGTGTTTCATATTCCCCGTGGACTCATTAGAAAAATTATATATATATATATATATATATATATATATATATATATATATATATATATATATATATATATATATATATATATATCCTTTGTACAATTTCCATCATCAAATAAGGCAATACCAGTTACCCCAGCCGACCTGCCAGCACCCCAGGACCCACATGGCAACAGAAACAATTATAAAAACAGACCCTCCGCACCCTATCCAGCCTTGGGCTGGCCCCTAACACACGAAGCTTCAATTTCACCTCGACGACAGAGGGTTACGCCCTTCTCGCTTTGACTGGTCTTTTCTTTCCTAGAACGCTCTATACGTAAGGTTGCAAGACTTTCATCAATGGATGGTTGATAAATGCAACACGTGGAAGGTTATAAGTAAATTATATTCGTGGAAAGTTATGTTTCATTCATGGAATGTTATTTAGTCCCATTGGTGGAACGTTACGAAGTTATATTCGTGGAAAGATCAACCCACTGGAAGCAGGTCGCCCCCGGTATACCATAAAAAAAAATCCAATTCATTCTCTTAAGATGCACGCCTCTCGTCCTCCTGATTATTAAGTTTCTTGATAGCACGCTGTTAGAGCAAGCAACTCATGAATTAGAATAAATGAAGGTGAATAGTCATATATAGTCCCAAGCCATGGCGTCATCTCCCGTTACGCAAAGAGCATATATACGGGCTGATATCCTATGAATTTAGATTGGACATCAGTTACCCATCTTTGAATACAAATACTCCGACTGATCAAGTTTTCAATGCATCAGCTGATTATTCATCCCGTGAATAATCATTCGACTCTACGTGTGTGCTGTGGTAGTTTATCAAAAAACCGAAGGGGTTAAAGAGAATCATTTATCGAGCACCTTCGTTACACACAACAGGGTCCTGAGCACCTTGCTTTTAGAGAGAGAGAGAGAGAGAGAGAGAGAGAGAGAGAGAGAGAGAGAGAGAGAGAGAGAGAGAGAGAGAGAGAGAGAGAGTTCTTAAAAGCCAAGGAACGCCAGGAACAAGTCTGGTCCACTGAACATCCCCTTTTCACTCTTCGGGGGAGCTTTGTTTACACCCATGAGGAAGCCGAGGTCCAGCAAGAAGCCCATGGGTTCGCAGGCACATCGTCGAGGTCGCCGCCCTCTTCATGGTCATCGCTGGCTGCCGCCGGCCGTAGAGTTAAGAGTCCAAACCCCCTCCCTCCCTCCCTCCCTCCCCCTTCCCTCTCCCCTCCCAACCGTCCCCCAGTCACACACAGTCAGCGTTAGTGTCGTAATCTGGGTCGATCTAGGCAGAGGTTGTACAACTCTCTCTCTCTCTCTCTCTCTCTCTCTCTCTCTCTCTCTCTCTCTCTCTCTCTCTCTCTCTCTCCACGGAGGAACTAACCCTATGTGACTACCGAACAATGATACTCTTTGTATGGCATGATTGTGATATACAAGTCATTATATTACGATTTAAATAGAATATGGAAGGAAAAAAATATACAAGGGTGTGTGTGTGTGTGTGTGTGTGTGTGTGTGTGTGTGTGTGTGTGTAAAGAAGGCGTGTA
The DNA here is from genome assembly GCF_036320965.1 of Panulirus ornatus. NCBI lineage: Eukaryota > Metazoa > Arthropoda > Malacostraca > Decapoda > Palinuridae > Panulirus > Panulirus ornatus. Next base: position 66,526,935 of record NC_092242.1, read on the forward strand.
GGCACACTGTATGTATGAGCGTTGCGCTGCATGTAGGTGAGGAGTATGTGGCATTCAAGAAGATTCAGCGCTTGGTTACACTCGTTAGGAATGAAGTTTGAACACCAAGATTCCCTCTGCACTGAAATCAAGGTAGATTCGTAGGTAACCGAAAAGCAAGTACTTGTTGCCTCTGTCAAAGGAAGGTTTACCTCAGATTACCGACAGACATAACACCCCACACCTGAAGTTGTACTTCCTCATTTCAGTATGAAAAAATGAGTTTTATAACTTCCACATTTCTTGTAAATACATCGAAGTTCAAGAGAGAGAGAGAGAGAGAGAGAGAGAGAGAGAGAGAGAGAGAGAGAGAGAGAGAGAGAGAGAGAGAGATCCAAATGCCGTTACTTCGTCGAATTTCTAGCAACTGTGTCAGCAGAAGTGTTTGGTTGTAGACAACACACGAACGCTCACACTGTTCATGCTGTGAGAAAAATCCCTGCACCTCCCGGTGCATTGCGCGTTCCAGCACTCGTCTGGTAAAATTCTGATCACGGTTCACCGAGACCCGGGGTCAGTTTCTTGACTACAGAAGCTATGACACGTTTCACACCTGGTATTCGTTCTGCTTGGAGGCCAATTTACACCTTGAAGATGTTTTGCTGAAAATACATGATAACTAAAACGCCTCCTTGATCCCTAAATACAGCTCATTAATGTTTATACGTAAGACATATACCAGAATTTATCGAAATCATCCAGAGTTATTCGTTCTTTTCTTATTACTCAAATTCTATCCGTTTTTTTAGTACAAGATGATAGGTTACGAAGCCGTTATATCACGGAAATCGAGATAATGAAAGCAAAAAAGACATTCAGTATATAGGAATATGTTCCATACACTGTATCATACTGAACGTTCCTAGTGTAAGAGAGGCACTGCCGTCAGGCAATTGTCGACATGCGTCTGAGACTCTTTTTGCCTTTCACTCGACATAATACGTCTGGCGAAAGGTCTCAAATCCGTCACATGATTCGAGGCTGTAAAAAGGTGTGTACAGTGTCTATAAAAGAAAGAATGAAAGCATGGATCATCAGTATCAAAGGATACTTAAACACACACGGAGCTGAAATAGCTTGAGAGAGTGTTGCCATATGGCGAAGCCAGAGGCAACTCCTAGGCACCGCCCACTTTCCCCCGAGCTAACGCGCAGAGCTTCTCTCCTGTTGTGTCTCGTTCTCTACGTTTTGTACAATGCATTAACAGATTTTACGATTAAAATCTGTCGGCCTGATTACGAGATTCTCCCTAAGAACGTCTTCTTACCGCTTCTCTGCGCATTAGAAACAATCGCACCAACAAACAACCCCAGGTCGCCATCAATCACTTTCATCCACGGCGCCGCTGGGGAAGAGAAGTTAACTTTTATGTTCTCGTCTGTGTCATGCTGATACGTAGCCACAATATCCTATAAATTCAACCGTCGACTCGGGGACAGTCGCACCGTTGACGAGGGGGAAGCACCGACTTGCGTAATAATAAAAGATAATGGCAAACACAGGATTGGAAATGGAACCACCCTTGTTTGTGGCTCCCGCAGCTCTC